>NW_020653856.1:2023747-2035659 GCF_003589595.1 Hyposmocoma kahamanoa
TGTCAAGGTACAAGCACAAAACAACTATCGCACAATAAACACTACTTTCAAATCGATGTTTTTTCATTTCCATTATCGAATTCACCGCGTCAAGTACTCCACGAAACATGTCGTCGTGCGCTATAAAACTTGCAAAAAAATCTCTGCTGCATCTAGTCTAGCCAAGGGTGGAATAACAATCCATACACAAGCCCATTTTTTACATTAATTGCTAATTTTCTATTTTATGACATTTTTTCACAATGATTGATTCAATTTATCGATTGTATAAAAATTATTTGAAAACATTCGAACTTTTGACATAAGCATGTCTATGAAGTTCCCTATTTACTAACAGGCAGCTATAAATGCAGTACTTCATGGACGTAGTTTTTTCGTTATAGAGAAGCGACGCGCTCTTTTAGCCCCTATTTTATCGACAGATTGTGTAAAGAAGTTTATTCAAATAGATTTCTCCGTCATATTGTTTATTAAATAATAATGCAATAAATTATAAATAATGAAAATAAATTGTAATTGTTGAAAACTCAACATAATACTGCAAAATTAATTAATATTGACATTAAGACTACTCCATCACTCTTGTGTTCAAGTAGTTTTCACTAGAAACTAAATATGGTGAATTTTGTTAGTTCCAGTAGAAGCTGAATATGGATAATTTTTGGGCCTTTAAATTGTGGCAAACAAAATTAAGCAATACAGCGATGACTTTACTGTTTAAATTAAAATTTTTATTTTTTCAAATATTTGTCGAGTTCTTAGGTTTTCGCTATTGTTACATATAGGAAATGAAACTATTTTTCCGGATTTAAATCGCGTATATTTGTTTTTTCAAACAAACCGACGTTTCGGGCCCTTTACAGGTCCCATGGTTACGGTTGACTAAGGTGGTACAGTCTTTAATCAGTTATGTCTAATATTGATGCAAACCACCCTATTTTTTCACTATATTTACAATAGTTATTAATTAAATACCTTATTTTTAATTTTACAAAGAAAACATTCCAATTTACGCTACGTTAAGTTTTACAAATTATATATTTTTATTATATTTTTTAATATTTCTATACATGTCACTACGTTTACTTCGGCCGTGCTTGTCACTGGCTCCAACGCTAACCGCGAAACGCCATAAACTAAAAAAAAACTCCGGACATTTTTTGGCGGTTTTTGGATTAGACATTGAATTGTATTTATTGTCATCCATTTATTGGTAAGTCATTGGCAAATACAAGTAAAACAATACCACTGTTACACTACACACAAAATTGGAAAAAGATTACATTTTTCATATACATGATTAACCAGTACGTAATACATATCGACACCGTCACGTCGATAACTTTCCGTCTCTAGTATATTCATGAGAATCAATTTATTTTTATAGGCCTATTCTGTGTACGGACATGACATGAATGTGTGTTTTAGCTGTGTATTTGTAAAAATAAGCTAGTGTTGTAGACTTTTGTTTGTGTGACACCATAGTGACACAATTCAATTTTGCATTTGAGTGCACCTATTTGCTTGTAGTACTAACCCCCGGCCCTCAAAAAGTGGCAGAAAGTTTTGTTCGAGAAATAACGCTAATAGCGCCTCCGTCCTATATGCTCTAAGTGATTAGCACATATTTGTAACCTTCAGCTTCGGGTAATGGACCAAGAACGTCCATGTGAACTACCGAAAACGGTGCATCGGGTTTTGACCACGATTCTATGGATTGGGAAGCACGAGGTACACGTTCATGTGAAATATATCCTTACAAAGGTATGCAATCAAAAATGACGTAGAATAAGTTCCATTGTGAACTTTTTTGACTTCGTTCTGTTGTTAGTTTATGATGATTATAGATTTTAAGGTTTTCGTGGTTATTCACTAAATGATTATTGCTAATTACAGGTTTCTTACCACTATATGATTTTATAAATAGATAAAATATAATTAAATTTTTATTGAATTGATATTCAATTATTTTTTGTGAAATTACTCCACTAGTTAGTTTGTTATAATTATTAATACAAAGATCGAACACTCAGAAAAACACTCAGAAAAAATTCCTTCGATCCGGTCGGACGGTTATTTGACCATTTGTGACTTCGCCGGGTTTTAGTTAGTGGTCGGCAGAAATGTGTACAACTTTATTACCAAATACCTTCTAAAAATATATAGGAAAGTATCCATTAACTGAAATTTTTTTTATTGTGACAGAAATTTGCTGAAAAATGTAACAAATCTACAATTATATGAATAAATAATACTACGTTCGACGAAACGTAGGTACATGGTCGTCATTTCACAGCTTATTTATTTATTAGGAGATGTTGGATGTCATATTTTCTTTTTTTTGTATTAGACATTTATCAAAAATAGTATAGGGTAGATCTTAGCACTTGCGAGGACTTCCTTCCCTTGTATCCTCCATCCTCCTCCAACATGCGCACTTTTGCTGCTGTCGTCTCTTTCACCGGCCAATGAGTTGGCAACAAAAATATGACCACCACCAGGAGCAGTAGAGCTCCTCGTGAAAGAGTCCATCCAGAGAAGTACTGCCATGTTATCTATTTCTGTACTGGTGAAATTACATGAAACTTGTCAACTTATGTCTCTGGGTGACGGGCGAAATGGCAGTACCCCTAAGGTTTTTACGATTTAAAGCTCTGAGTGGCACTGAAACTGTTATTAGTAGACTTGTCGCTTACCCTTAACCCTTCCAAACCGCATTACTGCCTTGAGACAGTAATAGGTAAGGTGCCAGTAGGTACTTCCCTCTCTTTCACAAGGAGCTCCGCAGCTACTAAAACTTACGTAGGTACTTATTGTGAATGTATAAACCGGTCTGATCTAGAAGCCTCTGCATATCTTCTTAATACCTTTTCCACAAAAATTTTGTCAAAGTTAACCTCAAAAACCTTCACAATATTCTAAAAAGTAAATCCAGCGCATTTCTCATGTCCCCTTCAAACGTAACGATAAGGCATGACATAAATCTTGGTTCCGGAACTTGGGGCCTATTATCGAAGCCATCGATGTAGTGTGAACTTACTGAACTTAGGACGGAGTCACCGGTTTAGTTTTTAGTTTCATCGTGTAGAATAGTGGTAGTCCATTGGGAAAAGATTGTTTTCCAATTGTTTTTTTTAGTATGACCTTAATTTCTAAATTAGCAGATTTGTGAATATAATAATGCCTAAGCAATAACACCAATTGCCTGGTCTCAAAGTAGGGGAATTCCTGTATTATGATTTACAGAGTACTGCCACCCACTAACTAAATCGCAACTCAGTGACAAATGGTTAAATATTCGTATTAAATAGCAAAAAAATAGAGCACAAAACTCTCTTTTACACAGTTAAAATCAGTTAACCTGTTCGACTTATAGGACTTACCGTAACGATGCAGAGCTGAAATATCATTAAACATATCGAGTTCTTAGGTTTTCGCGATTATTGCACATAGGAAATGAAACTATTTTTCCGGATTTAAATCGCGTATAATTGTTGTTTCAAACAAACCGACGTTTCAACCGTGACCATGGGACCTGTAAAGGGCACGAAACATTGGTTTGTTTGCAATATTAAAACAACGGCTGAGTAGCAGAATTCACCCTGAGGCACTTTCCACAAAACCCAGACTAGGAATAATTTTGGAAATTTAATTTCCCAACCCAACTTTCTCATGCTCGTTTTCCCAAATAACATTTTACAGAAATAACGTTTGGTTGAAATTTTGAGAGGAAAAGGTTTTTTCATTTAAACCTAACTTTTACTTAACTTTTTTATCCTTATATCACTTTTAAATATCAACTCTCGTTTGCGTTGAAATCACAAATTCGAAAGCTGAAATAGCACATTTCAAAATATTCTGTATTTATTGTAATAAAGATAACTAAAAATCTCTAACAATGCCGTGCTGTTCTATTCGGTGGTATGGGAAAAACAGCAAAACATCAAATTACAAAACAATCGGAATCACATAGAATTATATATGTAATTTTGCAATATTCGTCCATTATAGCAAAGATCAAGCTAAACTGGTGGATTTGAAGTGAAACGACGACACCCGTTAATTGTTTTGAATTCGGGCTGGCCAATCGGAGCGCAGTTTTCAAACAAATTAAATTTCGTCTCTATTTCTGGTTATATACTCAATGCCGTTGGACCACCGTTGAATATTTAGCAGCAATACTTCTCGCTAGAGGTTAGGCTTAAACATCTAGATGAAATCTATATGTCGAAGAAAGCTCGTAGAGGAGTTCAGCAGTAGCGTATAATGAGTGGATGATCACATACAGTCCACTCTGGCCACAAATCTGGTATAAGTCTAAGAGCTTTTGCACACTTCGTCCGATTCATATCTTCGTATATTTACGTTCGGCTGTACTGTATGTTTCGTGTTTGTTTTCCTTTTTCTCCGTCAATTGTAGACCGATTTTGAAAATGCTTTTTTGTTTCAAATGGTGGACTCTCGTGGTAGTCCCTGATGCTGACGATGCTGTTCCGGGTTCGTTTAGGCTATCACAAGCTAAAAAAATATTTTTCACAATTAAAAGTTGACTTCTCGCTTGACGCAATACGTGTAATCAACACCATCATCATGACAACCAGAAAAAAAAAAGTACAAAATATACAAAGGAGTTAGTAACAGACCCATTGTCACCAAAATGTCAGAAGCCTATGGAAATCGAAAAAAGCCGTATAAGCAAACCTTGAGGTAGGTTTTTTAATGAAAAAGTCAACAATTATCTAGATTTCTATAGTTTTTTTAGCTTAGGAGAGGTTTTAAGGTCATAGATCATTCGCCCGCGGCGGTATGAGACCTTCAAACGTTTCCCAGGGGTCACGAACCTTCTCCGAATTGCAGGTTTCATCACGAAGGTTTCGTTCACATTTGGCGAAAGATATTGCTACTAAATATTCACAAATTAATCGGCGTAACTTACAAATTAATGACGTAAATGCCGCCATAGGGATTTGGCTGGCGAACTCTTATTTGAGAATCAACGGTCCCACGGGCTAACATTGCTTACTTATAAAGATAGAAGAGAAGAAAAACGCAGTGTGATTATAAAATAGTAACGTTTATTTTTATACACTCCCGGACATGTAATTCGAACCACCTCGCATCAGTATTAAATGTCCTAAGCTTAAACAATGTTCGATTGATCAAGAACGATCCTACGCAAATTTGAAACTAGTATATTAAAAGTCTTTTCCGTAAGACCTTGTTGGAAATTTGGACTTGCGAAACCGGGGGGAAACCTCTTCTACCAAGATAACACTAGTTTTGTATTCTAGCCCTTTAAGGCAAAAACACGAGGTGGCTCGAATTGTGTCCGGGGGTATACTTTATAAATAAGAATTAAACCTATAATTTTTTTATAATACTAAGTGACGGAACGAATAAGTCGTACGCCTGGTGGTAAGCGACATGCCTATCCATAACAGTTGCAGTGCCACTCAGAGCTTTAAATCGCAAAGGTCTGAGGTGCACTGTCTCTGTGCCAATCACTCTGAGACATAAGTTAAAAAGTCCCATGTGCCTGTAATTTCACCAGCACCCTTAGCATTCAAAACAGGGATGCAGTAATGCTCATGTTAATTACTGCTTGGTGACAGAAATAATTAAAGTGACAGTACTTCCCTAGCCGCTCACGCGATGCGCTCATCCTACCGCAAAATGGCGGCTATTTGGTTTCGCAAATTAGAAAAGCATTCAATTTAAATACAAGTTTTTATACATAAAAATTATTATTCTGCATTGCTAAATAAATACCCTCCATACTACCAACAAAAACATCTCAAATAAAATGCAGTAATACACCGCAAATCCTGCACTTAAAAAGCACTAATGAAATTTTTGGTGTACTTGGGTAAATATGATAATATTCCGTTTGAGTGGTTCTAACGTTTACCATGAAATTACTCCTTAGAGTATAGTTTATAAACATTTAAATTCAGGGTAAACTTAAAAAACGCTACTTACGGTATGTTTTCAATAAATAAACACCGAAATCACCAGCCCAAACAATAACACACACGATTGTCGTGACGTATTTTTTAAGTTGCTTATTTTTTAAATGACAAACCCAGGCATTAAAAACTTTATGGTTTGCTAGAGTAGTTACTGAAATAGCAATTAGTATTAGTTCTTGTACCTGTTATAACTTCGATATCCGATAAATCGGTATAAAATCATCACCGGCACCTCTAGGTGTGGTATGCGTCTACGGCTGCATGTATCGCGTGAGCGGTTAGACGAACTCTTTCATAAGGAACTCTACTGCAATTATAAGTCTGCCGAATTGCATTGTTGATTTATATTTATGTCTACCTGATGTAGCTTAAGCGTTGCGTATTGACATTTGTAAAAAATTAGCATCTTTGAACGTGGATTTAGTATAGGATTTATTAAAAAACTTGAAATAATAAAAAGGTGTAAATCACACGTTGCTCTGATCCCAAAGTAAGTAACTAAAGCTCCAGCGTTATGTAAATCAGAAATAATGACGGTACCACAAAACACCCAGACCAGAGACAATATAGAAAAATTAGTTTTCTACGTTGATCCGACCGGGAATCGAACCCGGGTCCTCGAGATAGCGACATCATGAAATCTGGTGTGCAAGCCACTCGATCGCGGAGGTCGTCGAAATTAAGCAGAAAGCATTCTTTTGCATTTAGTAACGAAGAAGAAACAGCTGAAAATTTAAAAATAGTAACAATAATAATCTCAGTACAGAGTACTAAAAAACCAACCTCAAAAGTACGTGGAATTACGTCTATTTGCTAAGTTTTATTGAAATATTCCCTAGTTTGCCACTATACAGGACTTGACGCTGGAGATAATAAAAATAGGGTCTCACTACGACACTACTCAAAGTATATTGAGAGAAAAACGCCTTGACTGGAAGAAATAGCAAAATCAACCATTAAAGTAATTGCTCCTAAATTAAAGTTGGGCTCTATTTATAAAAGTTAACCTTCATGCGTGAATAGCCACCCTTCGAGGTGGATGATTTTCTTCAAATTGAAATGGGACGGGAAATGGGAATGGGAAAGAATCATGAAAATCGGTTCACAAATACCGGAGTTATCGCGTAACATACATACAAAAAAAGAAAAAAAAAGAACATACAGTCGAATTGAGAACCTCCTCCTTTTTTGAAGTCGGTTAAAAAGAACTTTTCAATTTGTGTATACGAAACTCACAATAGACAACGCAAATTCACTCAATAAATATGTATTAGTAGGAAATTAATTTATGTTTATTTTTTTGTGAAAACGTAGGTACGAAGTTAGCATGTAACAAAAATAAGTACAGTTTCACAGTTTTACTATGTTTCACATTTACTCATGCATGCACTTCAACAGACTAACTAGATGCAACATGTTTTTTGATAATATCACATGGACATCCACACATGGATTGAATAATAATAATTAAAACAAATTAATGAAAAAAATGACAGTCGACTAAGTTTTTATTTTCAAATTAGACCAAGAACAAAAAGTAACCTTGCCAATCAGACTTTGATATAATTATAAATTAAAGAAATCCACCTCAAAATTTTGTGGTACTTCACCTATATCTTCAAATTTGAATGGGACCACTACCGAGACACCGACTTTCCAACAAAAAGGAATCGTCCAAATCGATTTGCCACTACATGTGCTGGTGGGTGTAGTTCAGTCATAAACGTCAGTTACATGGATATTCGACTAAATGCATCTCTGAAAAATTACGTACCAAAAGTTTGCAATATAAACACAACACTTCGTCAGTTTGCGAGGAACGTAAAATATTTTATTTATACAACCTTGTTTAAAGCCGGCTCTGTAACTTTGTTCGATATTGTTTTGTTCGAACAATGTTTAACGTGGGCTTATGAAATTCGTGAAACTGGGTTAGGAGATTTATTGTCAAATTCAAAATGTTCTTATTTGTAAAATAAGATAATTTGAATTGAAGGGTTGTATTTTGTTTCTGTTTTTATAAAATTTAGTAGCAGAAGAGTTCCTTGTGAAAGAGGTTCCCTGTGAGAGAGGTGTTCCCTGGACGAACCAGGGAATTACTGCCACCTTACCTTTTTCTACGCAGTAATATGATCAGTAATGTGTTTCGATTTTGAAGGGTAACGGCACTGATCAAATTACAGGCACCTGGGACTTATCAACTTATGTTGCGACAGTCGCAAGAATTTTTATCGTTTGGTAGGCAGATATTTTATTCTTGACAACACTAATTTTTGACTTCTTTTTCAATGAAACTCCGTATAACTTCGTAATCTTCCGGTTTAATGAAACTTATGAAAGTGGACTGTATATATTTTCATAAAAACTTATTTGAACCCCTTATCTCTATGTCCATCTGCCTTACAAGCCACATAATAAAATCGTACAACAAATGGAATCGGAATATCGAATAAGAATGAACATTTTTTACAAGATGCCGAAACGGCGTCTCCCACACCGTGTCGGCCCTATCAATGCATCGCGTACGTCGCCCGGCCAATCAGAACCCCTGAATTATTTACGTAATTCACTACTCTTTAATATACTTACAATTTTCATCATCAATCCTCCAATATAGACAATGCTCCAACACCCTGGAGACTTCGTTGGTTTTACAAGAGTGGTGAATCCTGTACCTTTGTTTTAAAACTGGTTTATAAATCACACATTTCTACACTGTTTTCTGACATCGTTTTCATTATTAATTGAAATTACAGGGGACTTTTCACGCCTCAGGGTTACGGGCGAGTGGCAGATCCCTCTTAGATCTTTGCGATTTAAAGCTCTGAGTGGCACTGCAACTGTTGAGGACAGGCGTGTAGCGTACCATCAGGCGAATGACTTGTTCGTCCTATCACTTGATATCGTTTGTAATTCGAAATTTTGTATCTTCCGCTTTAGCGTCAGCTGTCAGCACTGTTTCACCATTCCATACATCGGATTTAACAAGCAGTGCCTGCAGCACTGCAGGGCTTGGATATAGCGGACGTCGTAATTATATTCTTTGCAAAGGTTGAGTTTGATATATAGCCGACATTTTGTTAACAGACAAAGACTCAAACTTATAAATCTTCTTTCTTTGCGTTAGGGTTTAATGGTCGTATTCCAGAACTCTATTCAATGCTCAAGTCAGGACTTGAGCATGCTTGAGTATGATTTCAAGCACTGGAAATACGACCCTAATGGCTAGGACTTGAGTATGATTTTCAGTGCTCACTGCAATACTCAAATCCTGACTTGAACATTGAGTAGAGTTCTGGAATACGACCCAAAGAGTCGCTACCTCAGCACGAATTAAAATGTTTCATGTGCTAATACGGTTTATTTTGCTGGGATCGAGAGGCAGGGACGCTGGTTTTATTTCAGAATTATTTTTTTTGTAAACGAAATCAAAGCAATTTGAAAAATGTATACGCGTTCTATTTAGCTCAGTTGATATAAAACAAAAAATCATTGGTATATGAAAGTGAGTATTGAATTCAGCGGTTTTCTTGTAAAATTTCGAGGTGAGTTCATTGACTTACAAATAAATGGACGACGGGTCTAATACAAAAACCACGAAAAAATGGTCCCAAGTCAACCTATTTAAACGTAGTGACATGTAAAGGAATATGAAAAAGCTGAAACGTTGAATTTAAAGTGTAATGTCATCGCAGTACTGTCTAATTTTGCTTGCTTCGCTGTCAGTCGAACAAACGAAGACTAAAGCGTGAATGACGCTCTGTATACGATTTTAACGCCCTATAAGTTCGGACACTTTTTAGCGCGGACCCGACGTCCATATAATTGTAAGTCAATGGGTAAGTTTGTATTTTTTTTCAACGGTGAACATTTTTAGAAATCGCGTTTTCACACTGTATACCAATTAGTATACTCGTGTATCCTACATTTTACTGTACATTTTTCCAAAAGCGATTGAAGATCAAAGAAGATCGAAGCTGCTATGCGGAATCAACCAAAGCCATTTGAGGTTGTATTGCCCCTTAAAAACAATTGTTTCAAAGTATTTTTAATCTAAAAAAGCTTATAATTTTACTACGTACCTTTTACGGCTACGGACGCGGTGAAGCATCTCGCCGGCATTATAGGTATTCCTTCGATTTGCAGGAAGGGTTTTGCTTCCTCGTTCATTATGCGAATAGCTAAGGAATGAAATTCTTTGCCGGGTTAAGTATTCCCGGAGGCGGTGGCAGACCAGTGGGAGAACGATTGCTACTCAACGAAAAGGTCAAAGGTTCGAATCCTATCACATTTGACTTTAATTTTTAAATTACGTAGAATTGTGAATGTTTTGTAGCAATATCCAAGTTTTTTTTTTACATGCTATGCCTGTCCACAGTTGTACTGCCACTCAGAGTTTTATATCGCAAACATCTGAGGGGCACTGCCACTGCTCCCGTCACCATGAGACGTAAGTTGACAAGTCCCGTGTGCCTGTAATTTTACCAGCACCCTTACCCTTCAAAACCGGAACACAGTAATGCTGGTAAATAGGTAATGTATTGGTATTTCCTTGGACGAACTCTTCCACAAGCAGTTCTACTGCTACTAAAGTATTCGCAGTCTAATATAAATATTAGCAGACGTTTGATACTATTATAGTGGCACATCATTTGGCTATTTGATTTTGCGTATTTGACATATTTAGCAAATAATAATCGTGTTGAGATAGTGTATCAAAGTATTTGCTTTGTTTGCCTATTCGGTTCTTATCTACCGACCCGAGAGATAGGACTTTCCGGAGAGAATATAGGCTCGACGGTAAGACCAGGGTGCTGCGGACATCCGGCCCAAGCCTTCCGCCAGTGATACGGGCGTTTCTGGTGTATCCGGACTGGGGGTTATGGTGAGATGGACATGTTTGTCTGCCCCGGTTGCAAGTGGCCGGGGCGTCGGTCTCGTGAGCAGCTCGCGCGACTTAGTAGTGGTCTAGTTGAGGGCCTGAAGCTAGGAGACGCGCGGGGCACGGGAGTTGCCCTTTTAATAGATAGAGCATGCCTACAGCTGCGGTATCTATCTGGAAAATAGGGAGGATACTGTACGTGCACCCGGGGTTGCCCACTTGAGGCACTATCCTCTCGAGAACCGGATGATGTCAAGTAACAATTCCTGAGCGCGCACTGGATATACTGCCAGGGCTGGAAGAAGTGTTTGTATGGTATACATTTATTTCTCTAGTTAGTTTAGGTATAATTTGTGGTTGTTTATATGTATGTTCATGGCACCCGCGACACCGAGTTTCCCTAGTGTGGGGTTACGACTGTGGGTATTATTATTTATTGTTATTATATTATTATAAACAACTTCTCTTTGTGAAGTTACACCAAATTGATCCTAGGTACCAAAAAGCCTATCATCGATTACATTTGGGGTGTACGAAATTCCACACACCAATGAAACTAATTTGTTTCATACTATTTTACAACTTAACTGCCTCCGTCACGTGGCCGAACGGTTACCTTCCTGGTCTGCCACACAGAGGTCTCGGTTGCGATTCCCGGCTAGGTAAAAATATTTGTACGGCCTACGGTTACCCTCGTGAGTTTGGGTGTAATTTGTGGTTGTCTATGTGGCACCCGCGACACAGAGTTTCCCTAGTCTGTGCGTTATTTATTTATATGTGGGTTGTGTGAAATTCCACATATCAAATTGTTTGATACTATTTTATATAACAAACAGTAATTGACCGTTTGTTTTAGTAGAATCTTTAAGCCTCTCTCTATATTCTACCAAACCACTCTTTTATACCACAGACGGGAACGAGCTTGATTTCCCTCCACTCTTCAATAGCTTCAAGATGTTTGTAGGTCATAGCGTGCAATAAGAATAGACACTATTGTCGCTATACTTACTTGTTGCTATCAATTTCTATACAATAGATATGTTTTCATAAATAAATTAATT
>NW_020653856.1:2036059-2069790 GCF_003589595.1 Hyposmocoma kahamanoa
GTAACTCCTAACGCGGGCGCCTTCGAATTAGACGCTTATGGAAGAATAAACCTTACATATATAGATAAATAAAACATCAAATATAATGGTCACAATAGTTTAATGAACAATATGTCAAACGGTTTGCCCCAGTATTGTTCAGATGTATAAATTATGTATACAATATACAAGCCCTGTCTCAGTGTAAGCCTTATTCTAGGGTACATATGGAGTGGTTTCTAAAACGGGTGCTGTCCTTAATTTTTTTTTAATGTTTACCTTGTCAATGGGCCAACAAAGCTGAAGTTATGTTACATGCACGTAAAGTATACTGGGTGGAACGTGTTGATATTTATCGATTTGTGTACTATACTAATTGATTTTTTTATTCGGACATCTTGTGCCTACTTGTTAGCACATTTGTTAGTAGGTTCATATAGATTTCTTCGATTTTTTTTACGATCGATCCACGTGTGATCAGACAAAATCGAGTAAATGTGTAAGCAACAGACGATCGATTTGGCTGAGAGCAATGATCGTGTATTCCCCTCCCGAACTTTAGCTCGCGGGGCAAGCGTCTCTTTCAATTGATCTCAATCATATCAAAAAGAACTAGCCCTTGATATTCTAGGAGTCCATACGGGTGTGTACTTTGTATGTGTTTTTGTTTAGTTTTATCGTAAATAGAGCTGAATTTTAAATCTAAAATTATCTTCATAGTTGCACGTGCCATTGTCTGTACTTAAATCATTTCAACATTTGTCGAACAACACCGGAAATTAAAAACCACAAATTAAACGTAACTGGTTATCCTACTAACAGCATTTTGAGAAACTTAATTCAATAAATAATTTTGTTACATTTTTATCCGATTTCACTTTGTCGCTTTTTAAAACCATATTCCCCACCTAATTCCCCTCTCCATATCACTCTTTTATCACTCTCCTTCAAATATGTTTCTTGGTTTTTGTTTCAGTAATTGTAAATAAGATAAACTTAGTAAATTGAACTGTATTTAAACAATATAACATTATTAACTTTTGGACCAACGAACCTAACAATAATTTTATTTTTAAAAGTTTATAATAGAATATCCTTTTGAGAAGCAGATTCAAAATAATACAAGTTTTGAATAAAATATGCAGAAAACTATACAAATGACAGTTCAGTCATTGACGCGGGCGTTAAGTGTGATTTCTCTTTAAACAAATCTATGACTACGGAAAAGTCTAACTGTTAGGCTCAGCTCACAATAGATCAGAGTCGAAGCGCCACGTCGCGTCCAGTTTTTCAACTACAACGCCTGGCGACGCGCGTCGACGACGCTCACATTAGTGCACACAGTGTCACACACCGGATCACAGTGTTGTCGGCGTCTGACGCCTCACTGCGCCAATGCGCGCAAAGTAATGCGCGGCAACGTGCGAAACCGCTCGACTGCAGCCAAGCATCAACGCGCGTCGTCCATATTTGCATAACACAAATAATGGGTAAATAAAGATGAATATGCTGTAGGCGAAAAACATGACGCGTCGTGACTCTTCGACTCTGCGCCAGTGTGAGTTGAGCCTTAGACTCTAACAGATGGTACAATTTTTGCTAAATTAGCCATCTGGGCATTTTTTACGAAATCACATATGTGCTATATTTTTCCCCAACCAATCAAAAGAAACTACATGATTTGGCTCAGGAGGGTAATCACTTGGTCACGTGTATTCCCCTCCCGAGCTTTAGCGTGCGGTACGCCAGCAGTCAACTTTGACTTGTCGTTAATTTCAATTTCACCATAAACTGATGTAAAAAGAGCTCGTCCCGCCCGCGTCAACGTGTAAAGTATAAAATATTCAAATGTGGTCCGCTTTATCCGCTTTTAATTTTATTTACATTTTAGCAAAACAGCGATCTAATCCAAACATTTTTTTTCTAGAGACTTTCTAAGGTTGGTGAAGTTGTTTGTCTTCTTGATTGAGCTCCATGTGTTACATTCTATATATTCTCTTAATCATTTAAAATAAAATCACTGAAAGTAGTGGAAAACGCGACGCTGAATTACGTTCAAACTTGTCGCGCATATGCATAATTCAGTTGCATTTTTCCGCTAAATTTGTTCAAAATTTGATATGTTTTAAAAACAAGTTTCATAAAATCCACGATGCCCCAAATAAATGGACTGTAGTGCTTAATGAAGTTATAAATTCTTTGACAGTTCATGTTAATCAGATAATCATTGGATACGATAGGTTGAAATCACGCTAACTACTTCCAGATACTTCAGGTCAGATTAAAACTTTGAATGTTCACTCTGATATTTGGATATGAACCCGAAAAAATTTCACAAAAAAAGAGACGGTGAACAGAGCAACAGCGGGTTAAGGGCAAGCTTTTTTATTTCGTCATCTCAACTTTTTAATCAGTTTTTTTACTGGTTGTTGGCCACTTACTTTTGAAATTTTAAATTTTCTCGAATTCCTTTTCCTTCCATTATTCTTATGTTGGTTCATTCCATCATCAATCTCATCAAAATTCTTAAAACGAGAGGACGTGCATGTAGATCATCCCCATGTAAAACTCAAACTTCATGTGATTTACTGTTTTTAAATAATTAGATATACGTATTTAGTATTTTATACTGATTGTACTTTTTAAATAAATACGCACATAAGCTCACGCCCTTGTACGCAGCAAGGGTAGGTAGATACCACGAAACGCCTTACTCTATCCTGACACAACTTTCGAACCTCACATACATCAAATACTCTTTTCCTACTTCTTTTATACTTGTCACTTCGGATACCTTTTTGAGGACATCACTGATCTGGTCAATATAAGTCCTGAGACGTCCTTTTAAAACCGTTCGATCCATATTCGCATCATAAATCTGTTTGGTAATCCTTTTTACATCCATCTGCTCTGCATGCCCAAACCACCTCAACATTCGTTTCTCTATTCTAGTCACCACATCCTTTTTCAAGCCACATCTTTCACGTATTATGCTGTATTGTAATTTTTATATTAGTATATTATTTTATTGTTACAGCCTTTTCGTTTCTACTTGTAAATAAATTCATGTGGACTGGGCCTTTATGTCTTTTCGCTAAGACTAGACCACGGATTAGTCTGTTCAAGTCACGCTGATTGGTAGACTCGGGTCTCACCTATACATTTTCGTATCTAGTAGATAAGTAGTCCTTGTAGGTGTGAAATTAGATGTAACAAATAGCACTTCGAATAATAAAGACAGTGATAAAATTAAAAAGTATTTTTTTTCCAAACAAATAAATAAATCTCATTTTTTCGTAACAAATACAATGTTATAAATAACGATTTTTATGTTTTAGAGAAAAAAGACTTAATTTACAATGCTGCGGAAGGGAACGGAATAAGAGCGTATTGTCGTAACGGAGTTGTACATAGCATAATAAACTTCATGTCAATTGTGTAATGTACAAACTAGATACGATGATTCCCGGGATTCTCGAGAATGTGCGACCTGTTTTTTGGTTCGTATCTAATTTGTACGTTACACAGTACAAATAAAGTTCGTTATGGTATGGTGGTAAAACTTTGCTTCCATTCCATTACGCAACAATGTAAATTGACGTTCAACTCTTTATCATAGACCAGGAGCTCAATCAAGTGATAGATCCGTGATCAACCATTAATTTTCCTAATTGGTACAATTATTTTCAAAAAGATTATTACATACCTCATATCTAAAATATGTACATTTGACATAAACAGAAGTTTCGTGCTAACTACAATATGATAATAATATTAAAATTATTGCATTTTATGCGTATTTTACGATAACATTTAACAATTTGTGATTCGTCAATATTTTTATATTTAAATTTTATAGTCATAATAATAAAATTTTATAAATCGATATGATACTTCCATTTCGAACAAAAAAAAAACAAAAATACATACAAATTTTTATTTCTTTTTAAAATATTACAGGGTCCCCAACGATTTAGAAGTATTATAAGATTTAGTATTATTTATATTCAATTAAACATATTCCACAATTTTTACTTTTGTATTTTTCGAATTGCAATAAAAAAATGTAATTTCGTATCTAGTGTACTACAAAATGAACCCACACGTAGCAACTTTCGAAGATTATTTTACTAGGCAAAAGCTTAATTAGGATTACGGGCGTTTCGTGCCACATATTAATTTTAAATATCACAGTTTGGCTGTTTCTGTTGACTAAAAACTTAAATTTCAATAATACGTATCCTGGATATAAATCCACAAGTTATAAAAAATAATACGTACTAATCCAGTATATAACCAGAAATAGAGATTAAATGTCATTTAATTAGTTTGAAAATTATTCTGCCAAATTATTACAGTGACGACTGCGCTCCGATTGGCCGGCCCGAATTCGAAACAATTGACGGGAGTCGTCAATTATTTCACTTCAAATCGACCAGTTTAAATTGAGCTTTGCTATAATGGACGAATATTGAAAAAATTAGAGAAATTTTAGAAAGTTTGAATTACATGTTTTATAGGGAGATGTACACACAGGTCAGCCGTTGGCGCTGTATTATTTCAGCTTTCTAATTTGTGATTTCAGCGCAAACGAGAGTTGATATTTAAAAGTGATATAAGGCCCATTTTCCTGATGAGTTGCCAGGTATGGATGGCCTTTATTTGGTGTCTATTTCTGGTTGTGTAGTCCATGTACGAACTACATGAATCAAAAAGTACTACGATTTAAATTTGCTCTGCTCGTAAGCATACAGCAACGAGCAGAGCAAGCGAAACTTTAACGTGAATAAAACACCCATGTTCTTACGTCAAAAAATGCAGGCAAAAAAGGCAGTTACGTCACGGCATTGAACATTAATTAATAAGCTGTACTAATTATTTTTTTTTCAAAATAGCGGCTTATTACCAAATATTTCATCCGATCGGTAAAAATTTTCAAAAATTAGACTACTTTCATATTTCATGCTTTTGTTTTTAAGTACAAAAATGTTAAGGGTGTGGTTTAGAGACATGTTAAGTTTGTAGGTCAAAGTCGAAAAGGCCTTTATTGATAAAATAACTTTATGTGTCAGTAGATTATTAAGATATATGCCATTATTCTACAGAATAAGAAGGCAAATTCCGCAGCATAGTTTTTATATTTTTTATGTGCAATTCCTTTATTTTCGATCTGATTTTTATACACATGTGATTCTTTCAAAACCAACGTTGATATTGCAACGAAAAAGAATTCAAATTTCCGTTCATTTGTTAAAAATATTTCAAAAATAAATTTGTTTCAATTTCAAATCGCTCTCATGAAAAATTATTTTTGAGATGCAGCGTTCTTGTTTAAAGACAGCGTTATGTTTTCTCAAATATGCTCTGATAATTAACTGTGATGTTTACAGATTTAGATGTACCACAAAACGCGTGTAATCCTTTACTTTTGCACTTTATTATAATCTTCATGATGGTAATAGCCACGTTACTCTTTTAAAGCCTCAAGATATCAAACAGAATTTGCTTGCAATGACTTTGTACAGAGTTCAGAAGAATGTTATATAGAATCCCTTTTCATTAACACTAACACAAGACATACACAAGTGAATTGTTGTTTTTCTCACTTCTTGCTATTCCATTCAATATTGACATATTACACGCATTAAATTATCATTGTCGATTCTTTATAAAGACTGAATGTTCTGTAGAAGCAAATAATCCAAAAATTTCATCATTCAGCTTCTATCTACCCTTATTTACGTTAAGTATATTAATCCATATACAAGTTATAAACACCAAGAATGAAACGTGCCAATGATATGTTGCTAGTGACAATTAAAGATATAAACTGTTAACACTAAATATGTAGTTTTCTATATACAATTTTTACTATCAAAGGCTTACTTTGAAGTTTTGTAAATTAAGTCGAAATATTGTTGTTACAATGCGACTCTAAAGTGAAGGTTATTGAGTTTAGTTTTCATAATCCATGAGGTAAATTTCTTCAAAATGGTAATCCAAGGACCTCATCTGACAAGAGGATTTTGGCCACTAATTATACGGATTGGAGTCTTCACAAGTCCATAATTAAAACAACACAGATTGTTTGTGAACCGAAATCGGAAATAAAACAGACTTGATGTTACTTGACTTGGTGACTAACGATTCCAAGACAGGAATGCACACCCGTAAGGCTGTGTACATAATGAGAGTCGCACAAAGAGCCATCGAGAGTGGTATGCTCTGCATTAAATGAATAAATCGACGTTTGAAATCGAACTTAGATCCAAATAGGAGACCGGACGACGAAGCTAGACATGGAGACAAGTAAAGTGTAGCAACAGCCGAGTGGATTGATGAGACTAGCGCAAAACCATGGCGGATGATATAAACAGTAGCGCTGTGGATAATGATGATGGTAGAAAGTTTGAAATATGGGATATCTACCGTGATAGTGAGTTGACATACATAGTCAAATTTGGGAGGGATGTTGACAAAAATATCCGTGAAAATTGCTATACAGCAGCCACCACTATAAGGGCTGTTAATAAACATAGATCAGAATGAAACCGATATAATCGCCCCGGATGATGCACTAAAGTTTTTAATTGATTTCACAATTTGAGTCACATTGCAATTTACTTAATTTAGATTGTAGACATGCAAAAGAAAGCGCTCCTAATGGACAGTGAACTTGCAGTTCACATTAATACTAGATGTTAATTCAAAGTAGACGCTAATTTGATGCAGTTATCTCTATATTTTTAACCAAAGAAAAAGCAACTAAAAACTGCTGTGAATTTAACAGCACTCATAACGGATTATGGGTATGTCAAATGAAGACATAATTTACATCTGATAAAACAATTTTATGGGAATGATGATCTTAAGTCAATGACTTAAGATAAAAAAAGACATTGCCAACATCAGACAGGTTTGCACTTGCAAATGTATTCAAATTCGAAAATGCAAGTACTTTTGCAAGAGTAGGGCGTAAAGTACATACTAGATATAGTTAACACTAATTACTATGTCGATATAGGTGAATATGATGATTACGTACATAAAGTTATATATAACATTCTTATTCATATACTATTTGTGATAGGCAACTATACGTACATAAGTGTTATT
The DNA here is from genome assembly GCF_003589595.1 of Hyposmocoma kahamanoa. Classification (NCBI taxonomy): domain Eukaryota; kingdom Metazoa; phylum Arthropoda; class Insecta; order Lepidoptera; family Cosmopterigidae; genus Hyposmocoma; species Hyposmocoma kahamanoa. The sequence goes on from NW_020653856.1 coordinate 2,043,155, forward strand.
TAATAAGATATAAAATACGTGCTAACTCCTCTTATTTCTATCACGGCCTTCAAAGTTGATCTTACAACGAAATAGATTTATAAGTATAGTTTTAGCTATAGAATCGTAATCGTTAGTAATAAAGGCATTATATTTTATGATTATATAAACACAGTTATAGTCCAGGTAAAGGTCCTTGCTAATAAAAATCATGTTTACGATGATTAAACTGCGAAAGAAATATAATCATGCAACAAAGAATTTACAAAGTTGTTTCATTGATTAGAAATAGAATTAAATAAGAATGTATATTTATACAAAAGTATATTAAATGAAAAACTCCAAAAAACCTTAACTATACAAACAGTATTTATAAATGTTTAAGAAACACAACAATTTTACGTTCTTTGTTTGCCGCTATTTGTCACATGGTTTTGACTAGCAAAGTTTTAATCTTAGTTCTATTGGTCAATAATTTCGATCCCTACTCTTAACCGTTATGTCGAAGCCGAAGATTTTCTTTTTTCAGTTTTATTTTCTCTTAATTTTGTTTCATCCAGGGATTCAATCTTATGGTCTCGCAATAAAGGCGTTCTTGCATCAACTTTTTCTTCTTTGTCGATGTAATTTTCGTTTTTGTAATTGTTTACTCTTACTGTGTTGTCGCTTTCTGTAGATTCTTGTCTACTTGTATTCTTACTGTCTCCTTTATTAGTTGAGTTTGTTTGATTTTCTTGTTTCTCACTATGGAATGCCATATTATCAAAGCATTGTGAAGGTACGAGGTTGACTGACTTCATCATGGGAATTGCTATAGCGAGAGCCGGACTCATATCTCGAGGACTTGGAGTCAGACGTGTGGTAACAGACAGATCCATACCCGGCATCAGGCTTGCGACTGTTAGAAAAAGAAAGAGAGATATAGATATCAAATAGATATGAAAGAGAAAGGAGATTAAAACATGTAAGGAGCATGCTTTGTTATTTTCAAAGTAAGGACTATTGTTTTGACTATTGTTTGTAAACTAATGTTTTGTTAGTCTCAATTGAAGTGTCACTAAATGATTACAAAATTAAATTATTTGATGATAGATAGGACAAATAGAATGCCATTGTTATTAAGCTTAACACGACTGTCACAATTAATATAAACACTACATTCTTGAATTATCACTTAACAAAACACCGAAAAACAACACAGACAAAGCTGGAGAGAATGTTAGTGCTGTGCTGTAATTGTAAACTGGATTTTTAAAGTGTACCGCAATGTTGGTCTGTAGATTTGGCGATTGAGGTATATTGTTTGGATAGTATGCTGTACGGAGATGATTTCCTGAAAGAATTCCCCAAAAAAAAAAATTCAAACCTACTTAGCTTACTATAAAAGAGAAAACTTAAAACACTATACAAAATAAAAACAATAGGTACATTAGTAAATTACTCTCTATTCTAAGACAACATCGACTTTAGGAGAAGCAAAAGCAACAACAAAACACAGGTCAGGGTTCCACACAACATTGATAAAATTTCTCGAACCTTCTTATCTGACCGACGAAGCAAAGGGACCTAGACGGTGGTTCCTTCGTGCTGCTTGAAGTTATTGCCTTATGTGCATAGATGATGAATGATTAGTGCCTATATATTCAGATGTAGCATTCCTGTAAGCTAATTCCGTGTGTGCAGGCGATATATTAAGCCTTTTCGGAGACCCATGAGTGTCGCTTTCTAAAGCATGTTCAAGTTTTTTCTTTTGCAGTTGTTTGGTGTTGTTTGGATCATAGCTTCAAGCTCGCTACGATCGCCATCTGTGGAGGATTACATTGCATAAGCTATGGTTAGTACAGTGAGTACCTATTAGTAAATAGTCCGGGCGCAACATTTTATAACTTTACCTTAATGTTATGTACAAATCACGTGAGTTGTGTCCCTTAAGGTGTCCAAGTACAGACGGAATGAATCAGGACGCTATTTTTATTGAATTGGAATATGTTTAACTTTCTGTGGTTTTACATTATATCCTCAATTTACGTGGTGATTCAGCTGATTCAAGGACTTGTCATTTCCTGATTGTGAATTCTATACATACACTGCCTCTGCTATATACTTCAGCTGTTTAGTTGCGCGCGGGCTAAAGTCAATTACAAGCAGACATTGTTAGTCATTGTTTTGAGCGCTTCAGAATTTGCAAAAACTTATTGAATCCATTTTTATTTTCTTTCAGCTATTTACTGACAATGTCTTTTTCCGCCACATCTAAGTTAAATGGCATGGAATGATTTTATTAGTTTTGTTATTGGTTAGTTTATTAGGCATCGCTGTTAGTGTAACTTTCCCTTGTGGAATTGTGATGACCTAAATGTGAATTAAATATCTTAGTCTATTTTTCTATCACTGTGATATAACAACACACTCAGTGCTTACTATTACTAGTGGTACGTGAAGACTAATTCTGAGCTTTGATGTCTTAAGATATGAATCAGCCTTCAAGTCTTTGTACAGAAGTCATGTCAACTTGGGCAAAATGCTTTAGTTTTTTTTAAAGTGGTTTTAGGCAAAACTACAAACATTTTACAAGCTTCAGGAAGTTTCATTTGAGGTATTCTGTTTTCTGGTAAATTTATTTGTAGCTTCCTAGACAGGATGAAATTTTAACCAGTTTCATAAATTCAGTTATACATGGTATAAATTGGAAACTGAAGTTCAGGACAATCTTGATTGTATAGATTCAGGTGTTGGAAGTAGAAAAAATGGAAGTATAGAATTTTGCTACTACACGAAACATGTGAAGGTTAAATCGTGTAGTTGCGCTTGTATTGACTTTTTGTAAGCTTATGTTGAATGTACAAAAAAATCAACACATTATCAAATCTTGATTTTGTTTCAATATCTTGATAAAGCTTAAGTGTATTTTTAAGTTTAACAATTGTTATTTCAATTAAGGACTCAAGTTGAAACCTATATTTAGTCCACATAATTATGTGATATCTCATTTAACTTCAAATATCCTCAAAAACATGCATGTGAAAAATGGGCCAAGTTGAGAGCAACGAACCAGTTACTACCATGTGTATAGATCAGTTGTATCAACTATGCAAACTTAATTTATAAAACTGACTCAAATTTCACCAACAAACTTTTAAAAATTTAATTTTACTCTTTTTTCTTACCCATGTTAGGTCCCATCATGTCCTTAGGATGATTGGTTTTTATGGCGTTCATTCGCCGATTGACCGCTTGAGGTCCCATTCCAGGGGCCATTGGACCCCCGCCGGGGACCCCCTGTGCGCCCGGGGCACCTGCTCATAGAAGTATAACGCGTTTTCTTAATATGTTGTCTTGGTTAAATATGTATTTTAGTTAAATCGAGCTCTAGTATTGGGATTTTGGATTGCTTTATTATAAAACAAAAATCATTTAGTATTGGTAAAATTGTACAAAAGAACATTCATTGTGTCAACTATATTGTTTTATATGTACATGTATGTCACTATTTGGAATATAAACATTAGTGTAGTGGTACTGTTGTACAAAAACGTTATTGAAAACATATTTTTTGTTTACTTTTCCATCTTTTGTTTTCCTTGTTTTCGTTTGCACTTTCATTCAATCTTTTATGGCCTTCCATATCTTCATAAATCTATTCATCTCTTTCTCTCACCTCGTTCTTTCTTTGTCTCACTTATTAAATACTCACGTATTGGTGGCCTAGTTGGCTCAACGTTGATCACTCTTCGCCTCTTCTTGGGCAGCTTGGCTCGAGCTTGAGTGTGCGAGTAGTACATCGCGAAATTGGATACGATGACCGGCACGGGTAACGCAATCGTTAATACCTGTGGGTTTATGAATTTTTTTTTACTTTACATAATTATCCATGACGTTAATTCCATGTGTACCTTCTGTCTGACTTAACTCGACATGATAGCGGCAAGTGAAGAGATTTATACGTATGACAGTATTGTTAACAACATATTTGACACATAGTTCATACAGCTCGTAGCTCAGATTTATAGCTTTTTTCAAAAGTCGTCGTAGACGACAAATAACTACGATAGCTTAGTCACAGATTAATTAATAGTTACTACGTATCAGATACATCACTCTCATACAAAATCGAAAATACCTACGCTATAATGGCCTACTTAATCTGGCTAATGACACCAGGCGTTCACTACGAGGAAAAAGGAACCTAAGCACGTGCTCAGAGTGGTGAATATAAGGTTGCCCATCGTGTGCAGTCGTGAAGAGCCAAATGCTCATAAATGAGCGTTTGCGCCGACGGTAGGCACTTATTGTGTAACCTTGATCGAGTGACGAAGCCCTGGCTTAGCTAGGAGCTGTGTATAAAATTGCCAATTGAGTCCTGTTAATTTACAAAATTTTTTTTTAACAGTGGTGGTACCTCTGTGGGGAGATTTTCTAAGTTACGTACATTTGTGGATGTCTAGTAGTAACATTTCTTGGTAACGGTTTTGAAAAACATCTTGAAAGGCTCACAACCTTTGGAAAATATGTGAAGTCGCCTACTCGGATTCGACCAGCGTTACCCTAAACCTTCTACTTAGATGAAGCAAGTCCCCAGCAATTGGACGTTTGATGATGGGTATTTTCAAATTAATTTGCAAATTAGGCAATTTGTTATACGTATCAAACTTCGAGAGCTTGGTGAATAATAATGACGTAAAAATGTCTTTATGATAAAAAAATTAGAATGAAATTATAATATTACCTGTATATATTTATGAAAAAAGATTAAATGTTTCTTTCTCGTATTATAAATGAAATATTGTTATTCATAATGATGTACAGTCAAATGAACAGTTATTTGTACATTGTATTTTTAAGTTAGAATTTATTGTTCTTCAAATAATAATTTCCAATCATAACTAAGACTCATTAAAGGCGTCATTGATAAAAGCAATTTCTCAATTATAATTAATTTATATTCATTTCACAATTTAATAGAACCTCTAACGTTAACACGTTTCCAATTTATATTCCGGAAGGCAACCGAGGTCTTCCTTGTATTTGACGTTCCTTAATAATTTAAATAACAATAGATTATTCAAATTTTGGTTAAGAATGGGAAATATGACGAAGCTATTGTGAATTATTTACAGAAAAAAAGCGAAAGACTTTTTTATGGCCGTCGCATCGCGAAGATCTGAATGACATAATGTAAAAGAAATTTGAAGCAAAAATTGCTTCAATTAATATCAAATCTTTAGTCTTCTGCGAATCGAGCGAGATGAACTTTTTTAACGTTTTAAAAAAATAATGGATTATCTGTACTCTCGCCAAATTCGATGTAAAATAAAGTCAACAAACGAAAATATATGATTTTTAGGGTTTTCGTCTCAGACTCTTTCACAGTTACCATACAATTTCAATATTTTCCTCGGAAATTCAACTAGGTTATGAATAATACTAAATATTGAAGCCATGTTTATAATGAATGTTATTCAACAGAAGTTTCAAATCACTTAAAAATGACAAAAAAAGGCCAGTAGTTCATTATTTGTAACACTTTGTCATCCTTAGTGGCTTTTTGATTTGAAGGGAGAGATTGCAAACATTCGAGTTCTGGTGGTAATTCAAGTTCTGAATCGGAAATAGATGCTGGATGACATAATATGTAGCAAGTTAATTTAATTTCTTCCTTGGAGGAAACGATTGCTGAGATGGATAGTCCACCCAGCAACAACGGCGTGACTTTGGTCACGGCTATGGGTACAAACCAGGCGGGTTCTTCGGAGCCCCTGGTGTCGGAATTCAGCGCTCAGCCGCGCATTCGGCTAAGCGAGTCTCGCCGAAAGAGACTGCAGGGCCTGATGAGAACAGGTATGAGCTACGCAGAAGCTCTGCCTCTATCTGGAAAGCCCTGGAGTGATCTTCCAGTGTCCAAACCACCTCCAAAACCAAAAGCACAGAAGTGTGAACGGTCAGAGGTGGCGTCGTCACAGGAGCATGTCAGGAAGGCTCCCAGGACCATGGCGCCAGCTGAAAGCAGGGACAGACCTACTTTCAGCGAAATGGCGGGCTCCCTGCGCGTGGGTATCCGGAATTCGGAACCCATGTCAGAGGAGCAAATGGAGCTAGTGGAGCTGTTCCTGGTCCGTACCATAGCAAGTACTACATCGCATGGCGAGGGACCGAAGTTCCTGGGCCTCTCTCACAAGCCAGACCGGAATCTTGTGATTCTTGTTTTCTTGGGATTCTTGTGATCTGCAAGGACCAAGCAAGTACAGACTGGCTTGTGGGAAAGATCGACAATTTCAAGCCATGGCCGGAAGCCTAGCTATACTTGATTGAGGAGAACGAGCTTTTACCGCCCTGCCGCCAGCATCTACATTCCCAAGAAGAGATGTGAGTCAGTGCAGATGGCCATCAGCCTGCTGGAAGGCCCAAAATAGAGGCCTCTGCACAGAAGTGTGGAAGGTTCTTCACACAAGGGAAGATGCGAATGGATAGGTAGTCGCGATCGCTCTTGATGACCCATCTGTGGAGAATCTCCGTGCCTCAAATTGACGAGCACACATTGGTTTTAAACAGGTCACGTTTAGGATCAAGGAGGTCCTGAAAGCACGTTCAGTGGCGACACTGCACGGGGTGTCTTGGTCTCAAAACCAGGGTCGGTTACAAGTCTGCTCGAAGAATCGGGGCCGGGAGCCTCAGCGCACGTGTCTGCGCCTGGCCCGTCTTCCACGGACCAGGGGAAACGCAACGGGGCTGCCCCGTCTGCGACTCTGGGTGCATCGCCCCAGAAGAATCGCGGACGGGAGGCTGGGCATACTCGGACAGCACCCGCTGTCCTGAGTGTAGTGCAAACAGCGCAGCCATTAATAAGTGCCAATACTGGGGCGGCTCGAATACAAATAAAAATGACGGTACACATACACGACCGTGGTTTTCGGCACCGAACCCACGTGGCCGCAGTTCGGCACGTGGAGGAGTGCAATGGCGTGGGGCTGCCAACCCGCGTGGCTCACGAGAATGGCCTCGTCCTCCTCGTAGCAGTCGGGAGCAGCAACGCGGCCAGGGTTTCAACCCCCGCTAGACGGAGCCCACGGGGATAGGGTGAGGGTTTGCTCAACCTCCACCATGCCGTGGCTACAACGGCTGTGGTGGAGTGTTGCTTCGCGAAAGGCAACGTGGATGTCGCCCTCATTCAGGAACCCTGGGTTAACCACACAAACATAATGGGACTCAATGCCGCTGGTAAGTTGATTTACAACGCCAGTCCACTGGTGTTGTAAATCAACTTACCAGCGGTAGACCCAGAGCATTGTTTATAACAAAAACATTAACCTTGTATCTGTAGCCGTATGGCGGGACAGCGTTGTGGTCTAAAACCAAAGATGGTTATATAAGACAATTGTGAGGTCCCCAGTGACTTACGCCTCTGTTGCTTGGAGTGCTAAAGTCAGCCAAACAACCACAATTGTCACATTGCGCAGTCTATAGCGCATCGCGTGCCTGCTAGCAACGGGAGCCATGTCCACTACACCTGCGGCAGCCCAAAGCTAAATGCATTGCTGAACCTGACTCCTCTGCATTTATTCATACAGAGGGAGGCCAGTACCAGCATGTACAGGCTTACCACTAGGTTTAGGAGTAAATGGCTCTCCCAGACATTGAGATCAGCCCAAGACTCAATTCTGGAACACTCGGTTCTGGGATGACTTCTGATGTCATGCTTCCCAAACAAAACTTTAAAAACTCTACCAGGTATAATCCAACTAGGGAGGACTGGGAAACTAACAGTCTCACCTGGAAGGACGGTAGCTTTCTATGGTATACCGATGGGTCTAAGATGGGACCCAACGTAGGCTGAACATGGGACGACACTCCTCTATCTTTCAGGCCGAAGTGTACGCCATAATTACTTATGCGATTTGAACCTGAAGAGAGGCTACGTTGACAAGCATATTTACATAAACTCAGATAGTCAAGCAGCTCTTCATGCACTAGCCTTAGTCACCCAAACATCGAGGATTGTAGAGAACTGTGTAAATACACTGAACACTCTCGGTGAAAGTAATACAGTGGTACTGCGCTGGGTTCCAGGCCACACTGACATCGAGGGTAATGAGTCAGCGGATGAACTGGCAAAGGCTGGTGCTAGGGAAACCTTTGTTGGACCCGAACACTTCATAGGGATAACATACAGCCTAGCAAAGCTCACTCTGCTAAATGAGAGCACACACCTCTTCCGAGATGCGTGGCTACAGAACAAGGGTCTTGAGCATTCAAAAGCCCTGATATCTGCCTACAGTGCCAAACACTGTAGAGAAGCTCTGTCACTGGACTGGAAGGCATAAGAATGCTCACTAGAGCCTTAACAGGGCATTGTGGCTTAAACAAGCTCATGTCAAATATTAGGCAGAGAGAAAATAGAGAATATAGATTCTGCCATACGAAGGATGAAACTCCTGTTCATTTACTTACCCAATGCTACTCGCTGATGGGCGTATTAAGCTCCGTACTGGGAAGGCACATGCCACAACCAGAGGACATTAAATCTGTCGGAGCCAGGAAAGTCCTTCAGTTTTTCAATGCTGTCGCCCTTGGCTGTGCATTATAATTAGTGGTGTTCACAATAGATCAGTCAATGGTCGCAGTGATGAGGGGATGCATAGGCCCTGAATGAAGCCATCCTAATAATAATAATAATAATAATAATGTAGTAAATTAATATCAAACAAAATCTTATAATTTTGTATCTTTTCATCTACCATTACCTACCATCTAGCAGTAAATATTAATAGGATGCAAAAACTTACGTTTATTCCTAAATCACACGTATCAATAGGTATTTTGTAAACTTTACAATAATTAGCTAGGTAAGTATTACTTCTACATGACCCAATACCTACCTATTTATATTCTAATTACGCGAAAAGGTCCTGGGCAGAGCTGGCCTTAATAATAAGCATTGAAGCCTAGCAACGTTTTGTTATTAAACATTCTACATCGAATTTGACCAGAGTATAGTTACATCAACAAGATAAATAAAAGACGATATCTTTGTTGTGATCTGTAAAAATAGATAATAAGTAGGAATACTTACACCAGCCAATGCGCATAATGCTCCTACAAACATTCCCACGTAGGTTTTGGGGGCCATGTCACCATAACCGACCGTCGTCATGGTGACCAACGCCCACCACAGACCCAGCGGTATGCTGTTGAAGTCATTGTGAGGATTCGTCTGTATCCTCTCCGCATAGTAGACCAAACTCGCAAATATCACTATACCCAACACTAGGAAAAATACTAACAAAGTCAGTTCTTTTGCGGACGCTCTAAACGTCTGAATCAAAATTTTCAAACCAGACGAATGCCTCGTCAATTTAAAAAGTCTCATTATCCTTATAATGGAGAAGAACTCGAGAATATCGGCGTTCTCCAAATGGGAAAAGTATTTCTGAAGAATGAGATCAATGTAGAAACTCATGGTGGCAATATAATCAATGATGTTTACGGAAGATTTGATAAAGTCACACTTATTTGGGGATGATATGCAACGAACAAGTATCTCTAAAGTGAACCACGCGTTGCACATGCACTCGATGTAAAAGAAAGCTATATGGGCATTTGTTTGCGTTTTGTCTAAAGCCCAGCTTTTCGTTTGATTCGCGGTTGTCACTGTATAGTTTCGGATCACTGGAACCCTCATGTCCGGATGGGTTTTCAGGCAGAACGATATGATTGACACGCATATGAAGAACACTGATATTACGCCGATTATCTGGAAATAAAAACAAAAGTTATAATTTAAATTCTCGAAGGTTTTCGCTAGCGTGCATATGTAAGTTATTAGGTACTTGATTGCACAAATTAATAAAGATAATTTTATTTCAAAAACATTTGTTTGTAGAGGTGTTAGAAAAATGCATTTTAAATCTGTTATAAAAAGTGAAAATGCAACTGTACCATTGTATAATGGTATAAAGCCTCGTTGCCACAATAGAACACCCATTTTGTATAATAATAAATTTCAATCATTAACGTTTGCCCGCCGCTATAATTTGCCATGATGATTTTGTTTTTAGTGACTGAAAAATTAACAACCGATTTCACAAAAGCAACCTCAACAATATGGCCGCTATGAACTGTCAAATCCACCCGCCCTTAATGGAAAACCCTTTAAAACGCTTTTAAAATTTGATTGTGCCTTGTTAGTTATATTATGCATAAGTATGTATTATGTTGGCTATCCATTTTAAATAAATAAATAAATCTTACATCTATTGGCATCATGTAAGAACTATTATTATAACTTTTTTATAAAAAAGCCTCAAAAGTTAGACCTCAATTAATTAAATTTATTTGTCAAGTTTTATTGAATTGGTTAACAGGAAGTGAATGGAAACCAATGAATCGGATTCATCCCCTAATTCGCCACCCTTATAGGAGAAATATTTTCCTCAAATTTGAATACTGCTACTACAGAGGTACTCGTAACGATGTCGGTCGTATGTCGGACCAACATCGTAGCATATACACAAAAAAAATGAGGACCTCCTCCTTGTTTTGGAGATTTAGCTAGCTTGCCACTACATTATTATGCTGGTGTGTGTAGTTGAGTCATAAAAGGATTAAGTATATGCTATCGTCAGTTAGATGCTTTATATGCATATTCGACTAAATGCATCTCTGTAAAATTATTATCGTAGAGTAGTAGTTTGCAATATAAACACAACACCCCGTCAGTTTGAAAAGTGAAATGAAAAATATTAAACTCAGAAAAGATTCTTTCGATCCGGCCGGATCCGACGTCTTCTAGCAAACCGTGCCGGAGGCTATGCCGACTAAGCCACGGAACGAACCAGCGGACCTCACAAATTTTGTCCAAATGTGCTTGTTTGTCGGAAGTTTGTACTTGGTATTCAACGACTTTTTAACCGTAGCGCCATCTATGAAAACTCTATGAAAGTATTTCGTCACCCAGTTAGGTAACTTTACAGCTACCAGTCCTGGCTAGAGATGTCGCTATTAACTATAGTTATTAAACTCTGTCAATCTTTTGAGTTGGAACCACAGATCAATTATTTCACATGCTAGGAATAATCAACTTCACTACGTGAGTCATTTTCAATTTATGTAGGACTACAGTCAATGTTTTTGAAGGACTTCTTGACCCCGATGTCTTAAAATATGATTTATGCATAAAATTAAATATGATAATTGTGTCCGAACTTTGTTTTGTCTAAAAACAGAAGAGGCTTGGTAAATTTTGATTAGCATAAATTTTAATTAAAACCCGGGCTCTAAAGACGTAATTCAACACATGCAAAATTAATGAGTGCTGACAGTCCAAATAACTAGAATTTCTCGTCTGAAGGGACAGATTTTCACATGATAGATAGATAGATAAACACTTTATTCACTGATATAACGATAGCCCACCGGCGCAGAGTTGCCTGTCTGTCAGTTTTCTACGGAATATATTTCGGTGAGTATGCCCATAAGCTCCATGAGCTCATTTCGCCTGCCCCCTTTTACCATTGGACATCCTGACGTACGGCGGAATATCATCCTTACATGGTCGGTATTCCCTTCAGGTGTACTAAGCGTTTTTCATCATCTTTTATTATGCGCACAGCCCAGGAATGGAATTCCCTGCCTACAACTGTGTTTCCGAGCACATACAATCCGAGTATCTTAAAGGTGCGACTGAATAGACATCTTCTGGGCGAGCTCGTTTCATCCTAGATCCTATCTTCGCTCAATGGCTAGGTTATATAGCTTGTAGTTAAAAAACAAATCGACTCATCCGTAGAACAAAGATCTATGTGTAAGACTACTTGGTCTCAGGACATAGTACATTTCGTTCGTTCTTCTTCGCTGTGGATGTCAGATCGACCGTTATTCGATTTTATATATCAGAAACGAAATAAGGTATACAAATTCTCAAAACATCTCTACATAGGCCTTAATTTGAATAACGAAATTGTTCTCGTAACGTACCTATTCTATTTTCACTATATAATCACATCGGACTCTGTTCTTCGGATGAGTCGAAATACAGATTAAGCATAAAACAAAAAACATAACATGATTGTCATAGCTGCGAAAGGGTACTGGCTCAGCATATGCCAAAGTTTTCTAAGGTGTTTATTTTCAGTCAGGGCCAACGAAAGGGATTAAGTTATTTGAAAGCAAAAATATGACGACTATTCGTAGTTATACCATGAGAATAATAATATACATATAAAGTGTAAATAGTGCATTTAAAATAACCTATTTGACGTGTAAGTGCATGAGCGAGTATGAATATAATACAGCTGTAGGAGTAAATTGTGATTGTAAAGAGTTTGTGATGTTATATAATCTATTTAGTATATAATGTATACATCAAAATAAAACCAAAATTCGATTCTAGACAGACTACGTAAAATAATACAAACGCACTACACAGTTTTTTAATTGAGAGTAGGTGTTGCCGGTACACTGAACTTTGAATTTGAGTTTGGATGTTTGAGACATTGACTTACAAATAAATGGACGGCGGGTCTAATACTAAAACCACAAAAAAAATGTCCCAAGTCAACCTATTTAAACGTAGTGACACGTAAAGGAATATGAAAAAGCTAAAACGTTGGATTTAAATTGTAATGTCATCGCAGTACTGTCTAATTTTGCTTGCTTCGCTGTCAGTCGAACAAACGAAGACTAAAGCGCGAATGACGCTCTGTATACGATTTTAACGCCCTATAAGTTCGGACACTTTTTAGCGCGGACCCGACGTCCATATAATTGTAAGTCAATGGTTTGACATGATCAAAGGTAATAATAATAATAATAATAATAATAATAATAATTTTATTGCACTAAAAAGCCTTAAATTAAGTAAAGTACAGTTTTGAGAAAGTTATATAAGTACAAAGTATAACACGTTAGTTGAGATAAGGCCATTACATACAGAGTATACTGCCGCTGACTAAAATAGAATTCTCTGAGCTTTAGTCAGCAGCTACAGAAGGAAGGTACAAATAGATCGAGTAGGTATTTAAGTTTAGAGGAAGCTATCCGTACTTATGTGGTAAAAAATTTAGTGCTAGGTATACAATAAAATATTTTAAACATAAAGTCCTATAAATGGTAATAAAAAGTATATAGTATTAAAAATTTAAATAATTATAGCAATGGTAACATCTTAGTGTCTTATGAATGTATACGTATGATAATATGATCCATAAGTGGGCATAAATGTGTGTGAGTGAGTGAGTGTGCGTGTGTATGAGAGAGACTGTGAGAGTGTGTGAGAGAGTGAGGGATGAAGAGTGAGTGTGTGTGAGTGAGTGTGTAATGAACTGAGTGAGAGTGAAATGCTATCGACTGAGTGAAAATCGGCGCTTCACCCGGGTGGTTGAAGGAGAGCTTCTGTTTCTTCGTAGTTAAGGTTCTGCAGCCATGTAGACACTGTCCTTTTAAATATGTTTTTGGGTAGAGAGTGTATGTCTAATTTCCGATGAATGGAATTATAAAGGTATGGCCCAAGGAAACCAAAAAATCTTTGGGCGAATCTGGTGTTACAATGGTATGGTTTAGCGACCAAGTGGTTTCTTCGTATGTTATCGACAGAGTAAGGGGTTTTACAATGCTGTAGGAGAACAGTACCAGCAATGTACAACTGGCGGACCGTGAGGACTTCGCAATATTGATAGAGGGAATGCGTGGGGAATCGCCTATGATTGAAAGTACATACTTTCAGTGATGCCCGCTGAGCTCGCTCTAGAGCCATAAAGTGGGTTTTACTGGCACCACCCCATGTAGTGATACAGTAGATCAGTACTGATTGGCAAAGGGCAAGGTAAATCCGTTTGAGGACGGAAGGGTCTGCGACGTGTCGAAGATGTTTGAACACGAGGATTAATTTACGAACTCGGTTAGCTAGTAGATCAATATATGGTTTAAATGACAATTTGCAATCTAACACGATGCCCAGGTATTTAATTTCGGTGGCTTTCTCTAGTTGAGGGCAAGAACAGGGTAGCTTGGAACATTGAGGAGAGTGAGCGGTAATAATATGCTTGATGGGATCTGGGAGGTAACGGTTACTTATTGAGAAGGTTATATATTTTGTTTTTGAAGTGTTAAGAGTGAGCAGATTATATTTCAACCACTTTGAGACTGCATCCAGACCGTCCTGCGCAGATGTGAATACCTCGTCCCAGGTATTTCCAGAGAAGTATAGACCGGTGTCGTCGGCAAATGCAGTTAGATGGCCCCCGGGAATTGACAACCCGCACAGGTCGTTCACGTAGATTAGAAACAAGGTAGGTCCCAGAATACTTCCCTGGGGAACTCCGTAGGTGATGGAAATGTCATCACTAATGTGATTATCCATGATAACACGTTGGGTTCTGTTGGTGAGATAACTTTGGAAAAGATAAAGTTGAGTACTGCGTATGCCAAATGACTCTAGTTTGGATAATAAAATTGGATGTGATACAGTATCGAAAGCTTTTTTCAAATCAAGAAAAATGGCTAAACATTTCTTTCTATTATCAAGGTCTTGGACAATCATGTTGGTAAAATTGAGAACTGCTTGAGCAGTGGATCTTCCTACCCGGAAACCATATTGGTTATCGCTCAAATTTCTTTCTAAATAGTTTGTTAGCCGATGGTTGAGTAACCTTTCGAGAATCTTAGATAGGGCGGGTAGCACTGAAATTGGGCGGTAATTATTAACTTCTTTACGGTCTCCTGTTTTGTATATCGGGTGAATAAGATCTATTTTAAAGGATCTTGGAAACACACCTGTGGACAGCGACATGTTGCATATGTGAGTTAAGGGAGGGGCTATTAAGTTTCTGTAGTTTTTAATAAATTTTGTAGAAATACCATCCCATCCTACTGCACAATCATTTTTCAACGATGTAATCACACTAAGAACCTCCTGTTCGTCGGTTGGTAGAAGTGCAAAAGAGTATGGGTTTGGCGGGAGAGGTATAGGTTGAAAATTGTCACAAGAATTCATATTTTCCGCCAGAGTTTTCCCGACCGTACCAAAGAAGGTATTAATGTGATTTAGAGATTCCAGAGGCTTGGGTTTAGTAAGAAGGAGGTCATCGACATTGCACTTACTTTTATTCAGATGAGCAATATCTTTTATTGCCAACCAGAGTTTTTTATTGTCGGATCCCGCTTCAAGAAGTTTAGTCTTTTCATATGATCTTTTGATTGACTTTAGTAAGTTATTGCAGAAATTCCTATAACGCTTATAGGTTGTTATGAGAGTTAAATTATTTGGAGTTTTTTTTAATTTCTTATGCATATTGTTTCTGTTTCTTATGCAGCGCAAGAGACCTGGAGTGATCCAAGGCTTTATAGGTCTGAGGCGGTGGGGTATAGTTATGGGGATAGAATTACTAAGGATAGCGCGTCGTAATAGGTTAATCAAAGAATCTGCAGCCGAATTCACGTCAGGAGCATTGAAAACAGGCGAAAAATCACAGTGGTTTATATCCTTTCCAAGTTGTATATAATTAATTTTTGTTATTTGTTTTCTCGCAGTTTTTGACAACTTCTTGTCTATTGACATTAAGACAGAGTTATGGTCTGTGACAGTCGAGTTAATTATTAACGTTGTTGAAGAGTATTTGGTTCTTATAAATATGTGATCAAGGCAGGTGGCACCATGTGTGGGAAAATTGTGCGCTGGTAGAAGGCCATGAGAAGCTAACAAGTTTAAGTAACTGTCCGAGTTCGGATCTCTGTTGTTGGCTGTGATATCTATATTTATGTCGCCTGTTACAATTATGGTTTTATTTGATGGTAGCACGGAAAGAACTTCATTTAGAGATTCCATAAATGGACCCAATAATAAAAGATAGTGGGCGGTAGATAGCCAAAATAGCTATGTCAGTTCCAATATCCAAAAGGAGACAACTGGCTTCATTAAACTTGGGCTCGCCAACTGTCACGGCCGGAATGCGACTGCTGACATAGACTACAACTCCATCATTTTGGTTTATAGGATTGGAAGTCGTAAAACTGATATAGTTTGTTAATGGTACAATAATGGGGTTGTGCTGCAGCCAGCACTCAGTTAAGATAATAACGTCACATGGGAGTACAATGGTATGAAGAAGTGCCTGAAAATGTGATATGTTAGCTGAAAGACTGCGGATATTCTGAGTGATAAGATTGAGATACTTTGTAGAGGAGGGAATCAAATGTACACATTGTTCAGGATCACAATTATGTGGTACAGAAACAGATGTGATATCGATTTCTTGAATTAGATCGTTTTGTAACGCGAATTTTAAAATTTTTGGTTGACGGGTATAATTGGAGTGGACAGGCGGTAAGTAGGAGGACAGTGCTGACTTTCAGAAGCGATAACATAATGGTGTATATGTATAAGAATATTTTTGTGTGAGATGAGTGTTTTATGAGTGAGTTTGTGTATGTAAGACATTTGTGAGTTTCCAAATATATCGTAATAAAATAGAGTATTAATTAATTTGTTTACAAAACGAGGTTTGAGAAAATAGACTTTTTCTGTTGTTATTGGTATGCAAATATAGCTAATAAAAGTTACGATGCAGTAGACAGTCTCCAAAAATAGTCAATCCGAAACACTATTTAACCCTTTTTTGTTTGCAAGATCAGTTAATTGCGATTCATCCATGACATGAATCGCATTTGCCTCCTCTTTTTCACGGATCAGCACCTTGCCATTCGCGGTCCAACAGAATTTAAAGTAACCCTTTTTCTTGAGCTGGCGGGCAAGAAAATATAGCCGTTTACCTTTTGAAGTTAGGTGCTCGTCTATGTAGATGTACTCGCGTGGTGTATGTGGAGCTACAATTGATGTGTTGAGTGGGTTACCTTGCTTTTTCGCGATGGAATCTCTGGTAGCTACAATAATATTTCGTTTCAGGACATTGGTAGTAACAGTAACCAATATGGTTTTTTTCTCCGTCTTAGAGGGTAGGCGCCGGACTTCTAATAGGTCGTTCGAGGTGATAAGCGGGGCAACAACTTGAATAACACTGAGAACAGTCTTAGTTAAGTCAGGTTTTGTTTCTTTTGGTGACCAAGGAACATTACGAATTTCCAGCATATTCCCGATGAGTTGTCTTGACTGCTCCTCGACGGTATTTTCGAGAAACTTAATACGTGAGTCATGGGACGAAGCTAGGTGTTCCAATTTCTGGCTTAATTCTGATACTTCTTGTTTGACGATCTTGTTCTCCTTAGCTAGATCCTCGTATTGGTCACTTAGGAAAGCCATAGATGCAACAATTCCCGAAATATCCTCTTTTAGAGGCTTTAACTCTCTACAAAGCATGTCCACGATGTTACGGTTAAGGGTGGCAATCATTTCTTTAAGCTGGGACTCCATTACATCCCGCAAAATCCTTTGCACATCATCCTGAGTAATGGCCGATTTCGGACTCGGCTCTGGAGGCGCGGCGTGGTATATCATCAACATCATATTAAGACCATATCACTGCCCCATTAACCGAAAGGTTTTTTAATAGGCGGTAGAACCTAGTTGTTAGTGTCAGTCTAGTTTTTAAGGAGATTCTTAGCTCGTCTATATTTTTTTGCCTATGTTACGCGAAACCGATTCCGGTGATTCCTCTTTTGCTGAAAATGGGGGTATGTTAGTACTAGTCATTTAAATCTGACGAAAAATATATTCCACTTCTAAGGGTAGCAAATTACGAGATGAATCCAGTTTATTCGTTCGTACGATGTTGAGCGACACGCCTGTCTATAGCAGTTGCAGTACCACTCAGAGCTTTCAATTGTAAAGATCTGAGGCATACTGCCACTGTACCTGTCACATAAGTTGACAAGTCCCATGTGCCTGTAATTTCACCAGCACCCTTACTCTTTAAAACCGAAACGTGGTGCGGTTAGGGCCATTTACAATCTGGGCCCCAGAGTATCTTTGAGAGATAAGTTTAAGGAAATTAAAATTCTTACACTAGCGCGAGGAATAGTAATTACTTTATGAAAAATAGTGACAGACATAACATTAATACGAGAAAACTAGTTGTTCTTGATAGTTGTCTTCACAAAGTCACCAATTCATTTAAGGGGCAATACTCGCTTCTATAACAAGATTCCGGTTGACATACAAAACTTACCATTCTATAGATTTAAAACTATAGTGAAACAAAAACTTTATGCAAAAGGTTATTATACAACTTCTGCGTACTTGGATGACGAAAATCCGCGGTAAGTAAGTAACAAGTTTAGCTCATGGAGGTAGTCTCGATCTATGATGTTTCAAAGCAAAAAATAATTGTAAATGTGTACAAATGTTACTTATAAAGAGCAACCCCTAGAGTTTCTTGCTCATTCTTCTTACTAATGAGCCTTACTAATGAGCGGTAGAGTTTAACCAGTGTGACGATTTCAAGCATAATAATGCTTACCTATGAAATAAAGATTATTTTGATTTTGATTTTTGAAAACAATAATGCTTACATTACTGCTTGGCGGCAGAAAGCTCCTTGTGAAAGAGTTCGTCCAAGGAAGTACTGCGAGCTTACTGCCGCCAAGCAGTAATATGAGGATTAGTGTGATCTGGTTTTAAAGGGTATGGGTACAGGCGATACTAAATTACGGAACACGTCCATAACAGTTGCGAACCACTCAGAGCTTTAAAACACTAAGATCTGTGAGGCACTGCCGTAGCGCCCGTCATCCTGAGACATAAGTTGACAAGTCCCATGTGCCTCTAATTTCACCAGCACCCTTACCCTTCACAACCGAAACGTATTACTGTTTGGCAGCAGATATAAGCAACGTGCAGTACTTCCCCGGATAAACTCGCAAGTGGCTCTCGAAGTTCAAATAATTGTAGAAAATTAGGCACAGAATAAATAAAATTTGAGATAAACAATGAAAAAAATCAATTTGAGTAATAATTAAGTAATTTAAAATGCGTAATACCAAACATACACATCATTCATGGCATGAGACGTAATCGATTATGAATCTATTTAACTGCCTAGGTGGCCGAACAGTTACTATGCTGGACTGCCACGCCGAGGTCTCGATTCTCGAGACTCGATTCCCGGGCCGGGAGAAATATTTGTATGGCCTACATTTATTTCTCTCGTGAGTTTGGGTGTAATTTTACTTCCATGTACTTTTGCGTACAGTACAAAATTTGTAGTCATTATAATTTGTTTTTTTGTCAGATCTGTCTTATTTAATGTTGTTTTTATTGTATTTTTTATTTTGTTTATTAATTAATTATTATTTCTTTAATTTTGTTTTTCTTCTTTGTGTTATTATTTTTATATCTTTGTTGTGGTGTTGCAATAAATGTCTATTATATTCTATTTTAATTTGTGGTTGTCTATGTGTGTGTTCATGGCACCCGCGACACAGGGTTTCTGTAGCAGCGTTACAAAAAAAAATCTTTGAGTGAAATAATCGATTATGAGTGCTGTTCCTTCATTTACTTTTTATCAAAGACGAAATCTTACCTTGGCAGCATTTGAACTATAGGGCTCATCAAATAGAGACCACATTTGAGGCTTCAACTGCTGCCACCACGATACGGTGCCGTTGTAGTAATCTTCTTCGAAGCCGAACTTGCGGGCTACTTCTTCTTCAGACGGCTTCTCTGTATCCAAGTCCAGACGGTCGAGGACGGCGAGGGTTTCTTGGGTGTCCCGATGCTGGAAGAAAGATAGACAAATCAATATCTTAATTGCCATTATATCAGGTATAAAATTTCTAAAGAAGTCTGCAAGATGCATTTTCATAAAAATTTTGAAGGACGCTTCGTGATCCATAATTGCATGGCATTAGGATGGCGTACTGGTGTGACTCCAAATCCTCTCTCTAGAGTACACCTCCGCTCCATACATCCAGGAAATGTTGAAGCTTGTATATTCATAATAGAGATGTCACGAATATTCCGCTTATCGGTAATTGTTTTTATTATTCAATGTTCAAAAAAAAATTTCAATTTTTAACTAACTTCAAAAAAAGGAGTAGGTTCTCAATTCGTCTGTGTTTTTCTTTCATTTTTTGTATGTATGTCACGCGGTAACTCTAACTTCTGTCTCAGGGTGACAGGCGCAGTGGCAGTGCCCTTCAGATCTTTGCGATTTAAAGCTCTGCGTTGCACTGCAACTGTTATGGACTGACGTGTAGTTTACCATCAGGCGCACGACTTGTTCGTCCCGTCACTTGATATTATAAAAAAAATCAAAATTCTTTGGAAATTTTATAGTAACGAAAACGTGACTTCAGTCGAGTACCTAATAGGTACGAGACTTTAAGATCCAATTACGTAATGATTGCATACAATAATTTTTCTACGAATAAATGAACCATTCTTTAGGAACTATTTTTCTATATTGTATTTGTTTCCTTTATTGTCTATTATATGTATTGAAGTAGGATGTTCAACCGTTTTTTTTCTCTAAGAAATAATAATATACAGTCCTCACCAAGAATATGTGGTTCTTTTCGCCAGTTTTGTGAACTAGTGAAGAATAAAAGTGCAGTGGGTATTTAATTTATTATATGTAAAATGGTTATAACTATAGCACGCGACGAAGCTGTATGTGTAGTAGACGTACAGACCGCTGGAGGGATCTTGAGACGGCCCCTTAAGAAAATTGTTATTCTATAAAAAAGACTCGACTTATCGGAACTTGCCCTAACGATGCAAAGCTGAAATATTATGAAATAATTTCAATATTCTAAAACTGGGTTATGGTCTTTTATGATATCTCAAAAAAATATTTTTATTATTATTATAACTTAACCGCGTTTATGTTACTCTAAGAAATAATAACCTATGTTTCATATATATTTTGTTAACAATTCGTGACAACAAACTCAAACAAAAAAAAAACAAAGAGATAGAATAGACGTGGCCAAGTACCGCTTATTATTTAACCAACCCTTATTTTATAACAATTTACGGCCCGGTTGCAAGACTTTTTTTTTCAAGTTTTTTTTTTCAAGACCAATTTAACCAATCAGGAAGCAGTAGAGCGTTTGAGTAGCGTCATATTCGATTTTTAATTAGCAAAAGCACGACGTTATTTTTTGAAACTGATTACAGTTTTTTTCCTTTTTCCTTGCGGAAAGGCAAAGGTCTATGGACCATACAGCCTAGTCTATTTTTAAATATAACTTTTGTCTTGAATCAATAGGTATAGTCTTGTCCATTAAAATACCCTTCTGTTCTTTACAATTTAAATCTCTTCAACAGTATTTATTATAAATTCATAAATTGCTCCGAAGATCTCAGTATTACTTAATAGTCCTTGAATACTGCGCTGGGCGTCCACTTTCTTATAAATTTCAATCAGCCGGTCCATCAGCAGAAGGAGCTGAACGCCAAAGTGAAGATGATGTGATCTGGAGTCTGATCGCCGTCTTGGCAGTAAGCACATTCAGGGGAATTAATCATTTTCATCCGGTATAAATAACTGTTTAGTCGAGTATGTCCAAGTCTTAATCTAGTTATAGTGGCATAAAATTTTCTTTGTCTAGGTAGTGTTTCAGTGAACCAGGATCTCTTATTCACTGTAGTACCTTCAATGCCGGCGTACCAAAGGCCTTTCTGTATTCTAGTGGTTGTATTGTTTCATTCAACGTTCCTATTCGCATTAACTTCTAGCTTTATTAAGACAACACAGTCTTGATAAGGTAGGACATGGTCAAAGTATTGACAATGACAATGGTCATTAGCATTTTCAAAGTTTGCAAAGGATTTCGCAAGGAAGTCAGCTTTCTCGTTTCCAAGAACACCCTTGTGGGCAGGAATCAACATCAGCATAATATTAATGCCTATTTTCTTCAGCTCTGTCCAGGTATGCTTGATTTTATAAATTATGTAACTTAATGATGAATCCAGTCTATTATTTGATAAAGTTGTGAGAAGACTCATGCTGTCTCTCAATATTGTCCAGTTATTTTGATTTCTTTGGCTTCTAATATTGTGCAGCGCTGACAGTATAGCTGTGGCTTCTGCCGTGAAAATATTAGCCGTAGAGTTGAGTTTGTGACCTCTGCCAAACTTAAGAAATGGGTCATAGCCGCTCACGCGATACATGCAGCCGTAGACGCATACCACACCGAGAGGTGCCGGTGATGATTTTATACCGATTTATCCGGATTTCGAAGTTATAACAGGTAAAAGAACTAATATTCATTGCTATTTCGGTAACTACTCTAGCAAACCATAAAGTTTTTAATGCCTGGGTCTGTCATTTAAAAAAATAAACAACTTCAAAAATACGTCACGACAATCGTGTATGTTATTGTTTGGGCTGGTGATTTCGGTGTTTATTTATTGAAAACATACCGTAAGTAGCGTTTTCTAAGTTTACTCTGAGTATAAATGTTTATAAACTATACTTTAAGGAGTAATTTCATAGTAAACGTTAGAACCACTCAAACGGAATATTATCATATTTACCCAAGTAAACCAAAAATGTCATTAGTGCTTTTTAAGTGCAAGATTTGCGGTGTATTACTGCATTTTATTTGAGATGTTTTTGTTGTAGTACGGAGGGTATTTATTTAGCAATGCGGAATAATAATTTTTATTTATAAAAACTTGTATTTAAACTGAATCCTTTTCTAATTTGCGAAACCAAATAGCCGCCATTTTGCGGTAGGATGAGCGCATCGCGTGAGCGGTTACTTGGGTACTAAATACTACGACTTTAGTTTTAGAGACATTTATTTCCAAGTTAAGGTATTCAAAATACTTTTTGAAGTTTATAAGGGCAAAACTCAATTTTAATTTAATTGCACTTAGATCAGGTCCTGAACAATAAACAGCTAGGTCATCGGCATATAGTAGAGTATTTACATTTGGTCGTAATTCAGTGGTAATTCTGTTTATGTACAATAAAAATATCAGTGGGCTCAGAATACTGCCTTGACCCTTATATGACAATCTTGGGCCAATAAGACCATTATTGTATTTGACATAAACTTCCCTGCAATTAAGAAAAGTGTAAATCCAATTAATTAATATTCGAGGCAAATCAATGGAGATCAATTCATTTGAAAATATAGCAAGATTTACATTGTTAAATACATCGACTATGGCAAAGAAATACATACAAGTTTTCTTTTTCAAGAGACAGCATTGTAAATATCTAGCTGAAGATGACTTATACTCCCCTGTGCTAATCTGCCTCTTCGAAAGCCGAATTGATTATTAGGTAGTATACCATTCCCCTCTACGAAAAATTCTAAACGTTCTTTTAGCCGTTTTAGACTAATTTCGACCATAATCGAAGACCATCGATTACTTTTATATTATAATGTGTGATAACCGCGTTAGTTTTCATAAAAAAATTCTTTGAGCTGTTAATTGCTGAGAATATCTTCTTGTTGGAAAAGGACACTGGTACATAGCGAACAACGCCAGTCACTTCCGTAGCTCCAGCCGGAATGGAAGGAACCAATTTCGTTTCTTCAAAGAATTTTGAACTGTCTATAAATACATTGGCTTAATTGGCCGCGTCGAAAACGACACCCACCTTATATTTGCTAATAGAGCGGAGGTGCTTATGGCTTCGGTGTCAGTGTTTTTGAGACCTTGGGAAATCGTCATTCTACTTTTGTCCGTAATAGAAGCCTGTTGATCTGTATGCGAAAGTAATACAATATACCCACTAATGTTGCTATTTAGGTCAACTTCCTTTTGTAGTTAGTAGCCCTGAATGTATCATACTACACAGACTCTTCTTCAGAGTCGCTGCTGCTGTTGCTGGAAAGTCCGTCGTCTGGTGGAACATCATCCCTTTTTCGTTTTTTTTAGATTTCGGCATATTGGCCGATCACACGTGTACATAATGCGGGAATTCAACTATCTAAACTATTATTTTATAATTTTCAGAAAATAATATTTTTAAAAACGCGCCTTGCTCTTTCGAGTTTCCCGCCCTTGCAAACTCTTTATAGTTTTGCGCAGAGATTTTTTTTCAGTTCAATAGCGAGTACCATAGACAATAGAATTTTGATTTAGAACTCTCAGATTAAACTGCGGGAGTAGAAAAAAATATTGTTTGCTAACGAATGAGTACGCTAAACGAAATCGTTAAAAGATAATATCGCATTTATAGAAGATAAGTCTAAAGTGTGAATACGCATGTGAAAATATTTTTGCACAAAAAAAGAACGGTGAACAAAATACTAGAGGGGTCAAGGGCGCACCTTTCTTATTAGACCAGTCTGGCTATGTCATTCACAATAAGTGATGGTGATTGATGGACACGATTCAGTTTTTATTATTGAATATCTACTATGGACGCGTTCTTTTTTAATGTAGGAACTTAGAATAATAACGCATAGAAACCTAGTCCGCACACGCTGAGGCAAATTGAAGCGCTCCCAGTGGGCCTACACGAGCGGGCGGGCCATCAGTGCTCAAGGTCAACTTGCACCGCGAACAGATCAAGATTTTTAGCTAAAAATGACGAAATGTGCGGTAAATTAGTGTAAAAATACGTCAGACAAACATAAAATAGATACTAACATCACATTCCACAAGGAAGTAACGCGTTTTAACTTGTATTTTTATATAAATATTCACTAAAACCGAAAATTAACCTACCACTAAAACTAGCCTACATGAATTTGATTTTTGCCTCACTTGTGACAGTTCGTTTGACATGAAACTATCATTCTATGCGTTATTATTCTAAGTGTAGGAATAAGTGACATTTTGGCAACAACTTCAATCTATACACAAGAACATTCACAGTAACTGCATGTTCCAAACAAAACACTATCAATAGCAACAGTGTTTTGTTTTTGTGCTGAATTTTGTCAAAGAGTATTAGTACCTTAGTACCGTGGACAGACGTGACAGTTTATACCTATTGGGAATGAGCTAGGCAGGTAGATTGAGTGTTTACCAATGACATTAATCCATAGTTGGGGAATTAACGTAAAGAATCAGAGCAGGATACGTAGTGTGCCTATAACAAAATTTGAATTGTATGAATAAACAAAAACTTACATTTTATCTAATAATAAATAGCAATACAGTATAGTACATTACTATTAAAACACCTATTCACTCACGCCTGAAAAAGGTCCAAGTAATAGCGTTCAGGGAACAAATCTGGAGGCAGAGAATTCCACTCCAATGCCGTAAGCCATATAAATGTGAAAACGTAACGCTTGGTGCAAATCTTTGGTACATCTATGGGATTTCATGCAATTTACATTTCGATGCCAAAACCCGCTCATTTTTATTTGTTAGTTTCATATGGGATCCTCGCCGGATTTTGTTTTTAAATACCAAATAACGGGACGAAGAAATCAGTTGCTTAGTGGTAAGTTGAACGTCCACTTATAACAGTTGCAACCACCACAGTTGAGGTGGAACTCTAAAGCCTTAAATCGCAAAGATCTGCGGGCCACTATTGTTGCGCCCGTCATCCTGAGGCATAAGTTGACAAGTCCCAGAAATAGGTATGGTGGTAGTACTTCTCAGCACGATCTCTTTCACAAGAATCTCTACAGTTACTAAAAGTATATTATTATTAGTGGTCAATCGGCACATCATCATGATGATGATGGTGCAGTTCTTTGTTGTTCCATTAACGATAAAAATGTTTGTGATTTATCTTGCAGCAATGAGAAGATAGGTAGAGAGTACCGAAAGTATAGTTTATCAATCCGTTACCTGACTAGACATAATATATAGCAGATTGGCGATAAAAAAGATTATAACAGGCAGTAACATACGACCTAAATTTGAAATCGATCTCCGTCAAACTTCTCAATGCCGTCATTATTAGCCTGTGATATTAGAGATCGTCTTGAACAAAAACAAAGTTGTCCAAAACTTTAACATCATATCCTATAGCGTCTAACATGAAATTGCTAAAACTTTCACTAAGAACACTGGCCAAAAAATTGTAATTATTTAAGTTGGTTTAAGAAAAAGATTGAAACCCCAGCTTAAGGTTTTTCGGGAAGTTTTCATTCCAAACGTGAACTATGCGAGTTTGAGAACTATACAGGTGTGAGAAATCGTGGGGGGAAATTTTAGAACTGCCGGATGGAAGGTAACTGGTCTTTTGCCTAGAAGCTTGATCGGGTGGTATATTATTGTTAAAGCTTAAGACTTATGATGGAGCATAAAATTGGAGCATAAACAATTGATATTCATCGCGGCAGCTTCATTGGACGGAAAACTATTATCACTCACATTACGATTTGTCAGTGATGGTACATGTTTGTGTACCAACCATCTAGAAAAATTAATGTTCATTATGTTAATTTTATTGGACATCACATTTATTAATTACATTTCTTCAGAGAAAACAGCAGGACCATTCTGTCCATTACATTTTTTTGTATGATAACAAGTGACGGAACGCACAAGTCGCCTTGGTGGTAAGAGACACCCCTGTCCGTAATAGTTGCAACGCCATTTGGAGCTTCAAATCAGAAAGATTTGATGAGTATTGCCACTACGTCTGTCCTGAGACAGTTGACAAGTTTATTGTGCCTGTCACCAGCATCCTTCAAAACTGAAAAACGCAATAATGCTGACAATACTGCTTGGCGGCAGAAATAGGTTAGATGGTAGTACTTCCTTAGACGTACTCTTTTACAAGAAGCTCTATTGTTACTAATAAAATTAGTTATTAACAACACAACCTGGAACATGAAAT
>NW_020653856.1:2169790-2210619 GCF_003589595.1 Hyposmocoma kahamanoa
TTAACTTCAATTTTCATTTAAATTCAATTTTAATTTCATTTTAATTTCATTTTAATTTAAATTCAATTTTAATTTTTAATTTTAAGTTTTACTAACTTTAGATTAAGTTCACATGTATGTACTAACAAGTGAGTCTATTGTTACTCGAAATAAAAAGTTATTATTATTATTATTATAGTGAGAGGAGGCTGTGCCCAGCAGCGGGACTGTATAGGATTACTGTGGTTATCATATATTAAATATGATTCTATTACATTTTTAATAGTAAAGCGACCCGATTATAATAGTGACATTTTTGTGAAACTAACAAAACTAATTTGAAAAAAAAACTATGACGTACATTGACTTACAAATAAATGGACGACGGGTCTAATACAAAAACCACGAAAAAAATGTCCCAAGTCAACCTATTTAAGTGTAGTGACATGTAAAGGAATATGAAAAAGCTAAAACGTTGAATTTAAATTGTAATGTCATCGCAGTACTGTCTAATTTTGCTTGCTTCGCTGTCAGTCGAATAAATGAAGACTAAAGCGTGAATGACGCTCTGTATACGATTTTAACGCCCTATAAGTTCGGACACTTTCTAGCGCGGACCCGACGTCCATATAATTTGTCCATATAATCCAAATAATGACTGCCTCCGTGGCCGAACGGTTACCATGCCGGACTGCCACGCAGAGGTCCTAGGTTCGATTCCCGGGCCGGGAGGAATATTTAAATGGCCTACATTTATTTCTCTCGTGAGTTTGGGTGTAATTTGTGGTTGTCTATGTGTGTGTCCATAGCACCCGCGACACAGGATTTCCCTAGTGCGGGGCTATGTTGAGTGTGTGCGTTATTATTATTATTAATTGTAAGTCAATGATGATGTACCAAATAAAAGTAACACAGCTTTTTTCACACTATAATATAAATTAGTCTTATTTCGTTATCAGTTTACACGCATCCACTGCTGGACATAAGCCTCCTCCTGAGCACACCAACTCTCCCAACTTTACGATAACTCAGTTGTCGACCAATGTCTGTCCATTTTTATGTGTGTGAACATCCGAATTGAACGTCAATCTATTATTCGAAATCGAACCGAAATGTCGTCACGGTAGTACGGGTACTATTACTCGAGCTTCTCGACCGACAAAGGCCACAAACTCTTTTTGTTATTTAGAAAACAGTTATCGAATGGAAGTTACCGAACGTCCTATTGTTTTTTTGTAAAAAGAAATTTTTTTACAAAGCAAGAATGTAGTATGGAAAACTCTTATTATTTTAAAAAAGTCTGAATTTTGTTCAATTTTCTTAATTTATTTTAATGCAAGACTAATGCATTCCTATATTTTTTTTGTACGTATGTTACGCGATAACTCCGGTATTCGTGAACCGATTATCATGATTCTTTTTTGTTGGAAAGGGGTACTTCCATAGTGGTCCCATTTCATTTTGAAGAAAATCATCCACCTTAAAGGGTAGCATGCATGAAGATTCATTTTTATAAATAGCGCCTAACTTTAATTAAGGAGCAATTATTTTAATGGTTGATTTTGCTATTTCTCCAATTCAAGGCGTTTTTCTCTCAATATATGTACTTTGAGTAGTGAGAACCGATTATTATTATCTCCAGTGTCAAGTCCTGTATAGTGGCGAACTTGGGGATATTTCAATAAAACTTAGCAAATAGACGTAATTCCACGTACTTTTGAAGTCGGTTTTTTAGTACTCTGTACTGAGATTATAGACCTTATATACAAAAGCATTTTCTTATGACCTATTTCACCGACTAACTCCGTAAACGCTGTTGGACAACAATATCGTATGCGCCATTTGATATCCATTCCAACGATTCGGTTATAATTTCGCAGAGTTCTGAATCGGGGTCCTGGGCCACCGGCATCAGGTTTCTGTCCATCTTGCCGCAGGGCGTCCTGCACTACGTGTTCCTTGACGTGGTCCGCCACTCTGGAACAAGTCTATTTCATTGGCCATCAACCCTCCTGCAGACATATTCGGCCCACTGCCACTTAAGCGTACTGATTTTGTGAGCCACTTTAGTTCTCCGACGTATGATTTTATTTGGGATTCAATCCATCAGAGAAACTCCAAGCCTAGCTCGTCCCTAGTTTAGTCTCTTTTTTCAAATTCATTTTGTCACTTTGCCAAAAATCTTACTTTTCGAATACGTCACTTTATTATTAAAGTGTGGATATTAATTATGATAACGTGACATTCATAATATAAAAATAAACTAATCTAGACCTAAATTATCATTGACAAACTCTTCCGATGAAAGGGCACTGGGAGAGACACTCCCTCGGTCGTGTTTAACCTGATATTTAAACTCTCAAACTAAACTTTATTGTATTACTTAAGTACGGTTACGATGTTTTGACATTGACAAGAAAAACATCCGACAATTCAATATAGAATTTTGCAGTGTAACCTTAATCCAATATTAAACTTTATGCCTTTACAGTTAAGTTTTAATTTCAGTTGCGAACTAATAAACGAGAAAATTGGATTGTCATATAATACTGTCCTCCTTGTAATAACTAACGCGTTTGCATTTTGGTGAAAGTTATTTGTGGTACTAAAAAATGTAGATTACGCTGATTTAGTTTAACAATAAAATTTAAACTAAATAAGATAAAAAAAACCGCTTATAAGAAAGTCATAGATCTTGAGTCCAGATATGTTAATTTCGCTGAAAATGTTGATTACGTTAGTTATAACAGGGAGGTCAGAATAGGTTACGACCTGTTCGCCACGCTGAAGCAGTGCGGGTTGAGGACTTAGAGCGATACCACACGGACGTTGCTAGTGCGTTACGTTGCCGCTGCAACTAATTTCAATCAATTTTTTTTATACATGGCAGGCACTCCACCTGATGTTAAATGAAAAGTGGAATCCAAACGTGAAGGTACCTAGTGCAGTGTTCATACAATCACTGCCCTAGCCACTTCCAAACCCTGCAAGCCTACAAGATACCTCTTCAAGCCTCGTTTGAAGGACCTCATATCGTAAGGAGGGACATAAGAGCGGGAGTTCCATTTGTCAAAAGTGCGACAGAGAAAGGTGCCACCAAACTTTTTAGTCTGCGATGGAATACGGCACGTTGTAAAACGGTGACTACGGAGAGAGGGATAAGGTCGATTATTTCCTCAGAGCACTCGCCACGATACATTCGATAAAAAGCGCCAAGCGATGCAACATTTCTGCGCAGTTGCAGAGGTTCAAGATAGTCATTGCAGATAACTCGCGGGCCGCGACGCTGCAAACTGTCCAAGGCATCAAGCAGGTACTTGTCGAAGCCGTGCCAGAGGTGCGAGCAATACTAAACGCAAGACCTGATCTGTGTTTTGTACAGCAGGCGTAGCTGGTCTGACGTCAAGAAACGGCGCACCTTGTTCAGGACCCTGATCGAATTTCAATCGTTAACGCTCCATAACAAAATCACGAATCAAAATTCTAAACTTTTCGCGGTTTTTTTTTTCGAACACAGATTATCAACAAAACGCCACGATTAGCGGTCTTTGGCAATCATGAGTGTCTTTCGAACGATTTAAGTGCTACGTCGCTGCACTAAAGTGGTCCATACAAACGCACTAACACGGGAAAATAACATGGCGCCACCGTCTATGCGGAAAAGGCGCGGAACTAAAACCGAGCGTAGTCTTAGAACGTAACATTTTCGTAATAAAAATGCCTATTTCCATACTTGTGTGTGTATCATTTTTTTTTATTGAATTTTCGCAGGTGAAAGCTGAGCTTTATTTACTTTCATGAATTATTATTTATTATAATGTTAAATTATAATTTACTTTATAGTTTTTGTGATTATTTTTAAGTGTTGTTTTAGAGCGGTTACACACTTTTAGCAGCGATGCAAACGCGATGATGTAACGATGTAGTCGCTAATTGTCTAACCTTTACACACGCGCGCGATTTGAAGCAGCGCAATCGCCTATAATTCTCAAGTGTAGCGATTATAGCGCGTTAAAATTAGCTGTGTGTAAATCACTTAGTTGTAATTGTGTTGTTTCACTTATTGAAATTTCACCTTTTAGCACAAACTAGAGCAAGTACTGGCTGTTTGATTTGTCTAGGTCAATCGAAGTAAATTAAAAAACTTGGCACTTTTTACTTCCTAGGGATTAAATGATGCACTGTACTCCCGCTACGTAAGGCTACATTGACGTACTCTTAGAGCATGAGAAGTGAAATAGTATTTATTATGCAAGGCTGCAAAGTTCTTGTTTGACGCGAATGATTGAATCCTGTGCAAGCTAAGGAACCTAAGATTGAACC
Source organism: Hyposmocoma kahamanoa (assembly GCF_003589595.1). NCBI lineage: Eukaryota > Metazoa > Arthropoda > Insecta > Lepidoptera > Cosmopterigidae > Hyposmocoma > Hyposmocoma kahamanoa. The sequence goes on from NW_020653856.1 coordinate 2,174,093, forward strand.
ACGAGTGAAGCTTCAAGCACGACGAAGTTTCAAACCACGTGACGCAAAACAACTTACCTACCGAGCGAAATACACAATTTTTCAATGAAAGAAAAACAGTTGAACTATAACAAAATTAATTATCGTTGTTAATTTAATGTTAACAAATAATAACAGTAAAATACATCATCAACAAATCAAATAAAAAAAACACAAATCGCGTACATTATTTATATATGACACGTGTTGAACACACCTTCATGAAACTTTTTTTATCGAAATAAAAAGTTAGGTACACCACAGTCCATCGTCAAGTTCGAATTTCAAAAACCCCTTTGCGCGCTGGTTCCTAATGAGAAAGAAAGCCTTTCCGAGCTAGTGACGTGAAAAGGTTATTTAAATACAGCCGAGAATACTGTAAAGAACACTTTTTTTTAAATTGTGTATACAACCTGTAGGTATAACTAAAATAATAATGTAATAACCCTACGGTTAGAGCTAAATACATTTACGCGCCGAACGGGTGGGAGTTGCTCTACTTGCTCTTATTACACTTTGGCAGAACAGAAGATGTTTACATTAAGGAGAGTCACCGGAGAAGAAGCGGGATAAACCGTTTTGCTAGATCAAATGGTTCAGGAAGTTACTATTAAATAACGGTCTTATAAAAAATATACGATACACCTAAAAATATTGTCTAAAGATGTGCTAATGTGTTACACGATGGGGTGTACTTTACCCGATCATATAAAATCCTGAAAACAGAATGAAATAAAAGTTTGCACGTAATTTTTATATGGAGATATTTATCTTTAAGTACTATAGAGAACCTGTGAAATTTTGGTTTTCAACTGAATATAGTTATTGAAATCACATATATCCCAAAACTTGAAAATTGCAAAATTGCACAGCGGTTTAAAGGCACGCCGTGCCGCCCGGTACCCCGTCGTCGGATTTGTGTAAAATTTTCTCCGCCTGTCCTTATTTTATTCATTTATTAATTGTAAGCCATTGACTTACAATTACATGGACGTCGGGTCCGCGCTAAAAAGTGTCCGAACTTATAGGGCGTTAAAATCGTACACAGAGCGTCATTCACGCTTTAGTCTTCGATTGTTCGACTGATAGCGAAGCAAGCAAAATTAGACAGTACTGCGATGACATTACAATTTAAATTCAACGTTTTATCTTTTTCATATTTCTTTACATGTCACTACGTTTAAATAATTTGACTTGGGACATTTTTTTCGTGGTTTTTGTATTAGACCCGTCGTCCATTTATTTGTAAGTCAATGTTGTAAGCGCGTAGATTGCCCGACACACATTAAAATACCTCGCCGTAAAATATATCATACTTTGAGGTAAAAGCGTATTACAGAATTTCTCGAACGCGTATATGTATAATGCACCGGGAGTGAGTTGTTTATTATAGACGTGGGAACACCCGAGATCCAGGTTTCATGTAATGTCGGATATTAAAGATACTTCTTTTGTATCATAAATGTTTATTAGGCGGTTGCCATTTTCCATCTGGACCGACTGGCTTTAAGGCTGTTTGAATATCGTTATAATAATATATCGAGTCATGGTGTGGGGATTTTAGCCAGAATATCTTTTACCGGCTCCTTTCGCCTGTATTATTGACTTTGGAGAAAGGGTATTGGCTTAGAGTGTTTATTTACTTACGTGAATGTTAAAGCGCCGAACGCCACTTCTCGTACAACCCTTTTGAAGGGCCGAGTGTTGGTTTTTAAAACTGGAACAAGAAAGTTAGATGGTTTAGATATTTTAAATACTACAATTAAACTGGAAATTAAATTTAATACTATGTTTTATTAACACGTTTTCGGATCTAAAAACGCAGCAAGGAAGCTTGGCATCCTTTCCAAGCTAAGGCGTTACTTTACACCGTGACAGTTGCTTCAACTGCACCAAGCACAACTCCGGTCGTGCATGGAGTAAACTGCTGCCACCTTGGGATGGCTCTGCTATATACCAATGGCTATCTTGGATTCAATTCAAAGTCAAAGTCAAAGATTATTTATTCCATAGGTAAAATAAATTTACATTTGAAAACGTCACATTTAAGCTACTGCTCATTCACTACGCTGACCTCCCTGAGAAGAACGAGCTAGAAACTCTAGGGATTGCTCTTTTCAAATAAACTTAAATGCTATGGAATACACTTTGAATCAAATTTGTGTGAATTCTGGAGCCGCGTCGTCTTTCCATACATCTTTATCTAGCACGTAGTCTTCAATTTTGTAATATGATTTTTCGATCAAAATATTTTTAATGTAGTTTTTAAACTTAGGAAATGATATACTTAATATATGCTCCGGAGTCTTATTGTAAAAACGTATACAGTTTCCCACAAATGAGTTGTTTACCTTGGTTAAACGAAATTGTGGTACCATGAGTTTGGACTTAGCTCTAAGGTTAATATTATGGATATCTTCTTTCTTATTAAAATTATGTATATTTTTTCGGGCATATAAAATATTTGAGTAAATGTACTGTGATGCCACAGTCATGATACCAGTCTGCTTAAACTTTTCTCTGAGAGAAGCCCGGGAGCCTAGACGGTACACAGAACGAATCGCTCGTTTTTGCAATACAAATATGGTTTGAATATCTGCCGCTTTACCCCATATGCGAAACCCGTAGGACATTATACTATGGAAGTAACTAAAGTAAACTAGTCTAGCAGTACTAACATCGGCAAGGCTATGGAGTGGAATTCACTGGTTGCAGATTGTTTGAACGTCATGACTTGGACCTTTTCAAGGCGAGAGTCATTATTTAGGTGTGCATGCTCCATCGTCGACCTCATCGTCACTTTCCATCAGGTGAGATGAAGGTAAAATGCGCACTTACTTTTTTATAAAAAAAGTCACGTATATACTTACTGATACGAAGTAGACTTATGCCTGATCGGTCCAAGGGAACGATCGTAGTTAGTTCAATCAGTCAACTGAACTAGGTCGGTCGTCTAGTTCATTTAGTTAATCTAGTTCCTTAGTTAGTTAGTTCGTCTTGTCCTTGCTCGGACATTGAACGAACGCTCCAAACTAGTAATTTTATTCACATGAACTACTACGGACTAATAGTATGAGCTCAATGCTACACTGTACTAAATATTTAAAAACACAATTTGTATGGAATCGGTACTATTTGATTTTCCTTCATATTTTACAGGTTCAAATATAATAATATAATAATATTTATTTATTTTTTCTCTCAGCAAAAACATAGAAACTTAAGGTATAAAGTTCAAAGACTGTCATTTTAACTAAATATCCTTTTTTTTTAACAAAATAAGAATTTTAATTAGAATGGTGTGTTTAAAAATCAATATTTAGGTACAACTATTTCATATTCTCGTACACGTAGGTTGAAATTATACATATAACCTACCAAGAAATATTACTTTTTTGCAAGCTTGTATATATACATAATGTAGATACGTATTAGAGACTTAGAACGAGCTGGCAACGGTCAATCATGCATCCCACTCGAACTTGTACTAAAATTAGTGAAAAATCGCTATTTGTCCCGCTCGCACTGTTCCTACTGAATAAAAGACAAGTGAACTATCAACACAGACAGTTCCTAGTTCGTACCGAACTAAAAAGAACGATGAACTATTAAAACCGTGCAAGACGAACTAGTTCATGTCGGTCAATGTAGGGAATATATTCCTAATAGTTCGAAATCATGAACTATACAAGCCTAATACGAAGATCGAACAAAACAAAGAAAAAATTGTTCAATCCGGCTGGACTCGAGCCATCGACTATTTTGCCTAACCGGGGCTATTGCTCTCCCAACTGATCTACGGAACGAGTCAGCAGATCTTACGAGTTTCCCTATGTGCTTGTTGCAGCTCTTTGAGTTTTGGTTGTAACGGCTTTTTGGCGTAGCACCACCTGAGAATTAGCGTATATGGGTGAATTTCACTTTCCGAATTTCAATGGCACTTTTTGAGTGATTTTTGTAAAACCCTCTTTCTTTTGGTTTTAAGATCTTAAACGTACAAATAAGTGTCGATAAACCACAGAAATATTTAAGTTAAATACAACAAAAAACGATATTTTAGGTCACACGAATGAGATTGCAGTATCACGAATGATTTTCTCAAACATAAATGAGAAAGACGGCACAGTAATGAGAAATTATTTTTACAACGCACATTTTATCGTTCACAAAAGAACATTTAACATGTAACAAATATTTTAACATAACTCTTGTATCAAAATCCTTCTCAACCGTGTAAGACATACTAACCATATCTATCTATATGTAATTAAAAATAAATCTAAATAAGTATTTTGTTAATGTCATATAAACTTTGTTGTACATTAATATATCATGATCACCACCATCATCATCATCATCATGATTACCATTCTCATCACTATCATCACAATCATCGTCATTATCACTACAATCATCATCGTCACCACCGTTATCACCACCACTATCACCATCTAATTGTTATATTTGAAGTAAATGTTTGGTTTAATGTAACTATTTAACTTAAAAGTAGACAAGAATGAGAGCGACAATAATGATATTTGGATAAATTTTTAATTGTCAAATGTGTAAAACATACTGGACCGTTATAAAAGTGCATGGATTTTAAAGTTCCCTTTGTCTAATTGATGTACAATAAAGTTCATAAAACTATAACTTAACACTTATTTAGATAGATGCTATACATGAATGAGAACGATTTAGTCACTATCGCTAAATTGGTATTAAAGTCGATTTTTTGCTAAAAATTTTTACATCACTGTGTACACTCCAATTCGACAGGAGTATTCGACACCTTCACCCTTGTCACGTGTGCGAAGGGTGAAGGTGATGCGGTATGAACTTTTGTTATTAGGAGGCTTTTAGTTGAAGTGACACTAATGATAAGAAAAATTGAAACACATTTTGTATTCCCAAGAAAACATGTTTGTTTATAATAAATTGGAAAGTTACGGTATGTATTCGACGTGTAAGTTATTAGAGTTTATCCTCGATGGGAAATATTGCGATTTCCATGAGTGTTTAATTTTTTTCTCTTCTTTTCTTAAAATTAGGGGGACGTCAAACCGGCTCCCATTAATGAGAAATTGCCCGCTTTTGAAATTTTTATTTATAACTGTGTAGAGTAGTCTTTTTATATGTAACACAGACTAAGTAAGCAAACAATCATATTAAATAAATAATGCTTAGCGTTCATGTAATAACATAAAAGTTATTGAAAGGGACACATTTATGGAGGTTATGTGAAAACGACCCATATTCGCTTTTTTCCACGAATCGGGCTCTTTGCAGGTTGCAGTGGTCACGGGTGACTGGGATGGTATTAGTCATCAACCGGCCATGTGTCTTATAAATATAAACCACCCTACTCTGAACTACTTGTGATTTGATTACAAACAAATTTATTTAATTTTTAAACATTACAACAATCGAAACAGAAACAGCTATAAATAGCTTTAGCATGTGGTTCCGTAAAACGATAATAGATGGCGATGCAGGAAAATTAAATCGATCTATACATTTTGCTGCAAAAGTAAAAAGGTGAAAGTACTAGGCGGATTTCTGGATTTATATTCATCCATCATTTTAACGCGCGTTACAAACAAGGGCTAAAATTATAATAAATTTCAAATGCATAACCCTTTTAAATGTACAAATAAATAATAATGGCGTATACGCATCACCGGGCGACGAAGCGCTAACACGAGATTTTATGCCAAAGGGGCGCGGGTGGGGATAACGCAAACAATATGGCGACCTTGACCCTTTTCGCATGTGACGTACACGGGTTTAGGGATACTGAATGGGTCAAAAAATAACTTCTTTTGAACCTGTGTTACAGTGACATGTCTTAGTGCCTTTCCTTTGTTTTTTCTCGAATATTAGAGGCACAATTTGTCTCGACGTTGGTAAGTGAAGAAGTACATAAATATACATTGCAAACACCGTAACTGGACACGATATACTTTTTATACGTTTTTTACATGTGCAGTATTTTGTCAACTTAGCAATCTATCTATTGCACGTGCATTTGCTCATTAAAGAAAGTTGACAACTCACTCAACCCACTTCACTAGCGATTGGCAACAGATAAACATTCAAATCTATATTGTACAATTTTTACTTAATACATTAACATGTTACAGAAATTGTGGTTTACGTCAAATCCACATACTTACTTCATCCTACTCTTCTTAACTGTTATTTCAAAGTTAGACGTCCAGAAATAAGAACACTTTTACTTGTTCTAACCGATGTAATCTATAGGATTTTTACAGCTGCATTTCACCCGCCAAAGGCAAGGTAATTCAACAACGCGAGCCTAGATTTTAGGAGATGAGATTTGTGACAGATCCAACGTTGATAAGCGCCCAAAGGCGACTGACAGGGGAGTGTATGAGTGATGTGAATTTATTAACTAATAGGGCTTCAGTTCAAAACCAGAATTTAGCAGGTTCTCTGAAGTACTTAAATAGAAATATCTACCAGATAAAAAATATTATATATCTCGTATAAATACGCCTTAAAGTTTTAAGGTTAAATGAGATCCAAAGCAGGTTTTGATTTTGATAAGTTATAACTACACTGAAAACCAGGTTCGTTAATATGCCGCATTCAACTAGTTTTTGTAAATTATAATAAAAACACAATATACCGCTAATGAATTATAGGTTCCGAAATATGGTTGACTAAATTTTACCCTATAAAAAGTGACAAAGTTCCGCAAAATTTTCATGGCTGTGGTAAAAGGTTCTAAAATTTGAATCGCAAAATATCGAAAAATCCATTACCTACAAAGATCTTTAACAAAAACATATTAATACATTAAATATATTAATGAATTACGGTCCAATATGGTCGTGGGTTCAACTCCCATGGGGTCGAAAAAAATTTTTCTGTGTTCGATCTTTATATTAAAAATCATAATAAAGTCATTGACTTACAAATAAATGGACGACGAGTCTAATACAAAAACTACGAAAAAATGTTCCAAGTTAACCTATTTAAACGTAGTGACATGTAAAGGAATATGAAAAAGCTAAAACGTTGAATTTAAATTGTAATGTCATCGCAGTACTGTCTAATTTTGCTTGCTTCGCTGTCAGTCGAACAAACGAAAACTAAAGCGTGAATGACGCTCTGTATACGATTTTAACGCCCTATAAGTTCGGACACTTTTTAGCGCGGACCCGACGTCTATATAATTGTAAGTCAATGAATAAAGTCTTCATTTATATTAGTTTACCTACGGAAAAATCAGTTTCATTCGATTGTTATTGGAAGATATTTCAATAACATCTTCTCTCGCGTAAAAAATACGTCAAAGATGATGTGTTTATTCTACTGTACAAGAGTATATTTTATTTCTAAAAAACATGTTTCAATAACGTGTAACTTACGTATCATTTGCCCTCTCAAGCAACATTATAAATAACAAGCCACATCCATCTTTCTATATCCGTGTTTAACCCTGTCGCCTACGATTTCAGGTTCGCAAGTAAAATGTCTATCTTTATGGCGGACATTTAGGGCGTTCCCTTGTGTTTTCTTATTTAGATACAATTGAATTGTATATCACTAGGCGTGTCAGGCTCAGCCTAAATAGAATGAAATTTTCTAAAGAAATGAGATAAGAATCATTATAAAAACATTTAGTTAGGTACTCGTAAAACTTTCTGCAGTCCTATAGTTGCATATTTTCACGTTGGCTATTTTGCTTTTTAAGTTTCTTTGTTTTGATGGCGTTAGGATCAAAATAAATCGCGCCGTTGTTTTAATGTTAAAATATCGCAGTTAGTTACTCTCAGTTAATTAATCTATTTTTTTTATTATAGAGATCGTCATCAAGTTGGTTGATCCGAGTTATGTATTATCCAAAAAACGATTAATTAATAAGAGATTGAACAATTTAGAGATTTTAATATGATGCTATTACAATGGGATTCATATACATAAATACACATACATAAAATATAAATGCATAATTTATAGATGGAACCTAAGTTGTACTTAGCCGAATCTCTTAATTTTTTAAGACTCAACAAAATGGTGCAGGAGCCACCGATTTCAGCGACTTGAGCGAAGTAAGTGTGGCTGCTGTAGTCAATAACAAAGAGCTAAAGAAAGAACAGTACATTTTCATTAAACCACTTCGATTAAATTAGCCTCGAAGCAATAAAAAAACTGTTTTAAGATCTATCCAGCCGGCTGGCCAAACAGCTATTTGGGAGCTACGATGCCATAGCCTCTCTCTGTTTCCTCTTTTCATTAACAAATAAATAATAATAGAAATACAAAGCACTTCCTAGCTAATCGTGAATTCCATTTTCATTCGTTTACACTGTCTTCAATTTCTATTACTACCACTTACAAAATATGTGATCTGATAGCAAAATCTGAAATAAATTAAAAATTATGGCTTTGTATAGTTGAAAAAGTCACCACGATATTTTGAGCCTAGTACGTGTCCCGGAACGTTGGTTACCAGCGTTTATCAGAGATGTTAACAACAGTGGCATCACGTAGTATTGTGTTGGCGTAATCTGTTGCTCTGTTGCCGGATGGTGAGGCGGGAGTTTTTTAATCAAGCCATAGATTAATAAGAAACCCAATAGGATAAGTAAAAGTTTGCAAACGCCACACGTTATGCTTCAAGTACTCAGATCGACGCTTTATTAAAGTCTAAGCTTGCCCCGTTGCGTTGGTTATCGATGGGAAAAGTTCTGATTACATTGGCGAAAGGTTTTTAGATAAATTTCAAGTTGAAATTGAAAACGTAAATTTTGTTAACTTGGGCATATAGCGTTCTGTGTTTTGGTTCTGTAGAACTCTTGGGACACGTAATAACACTTAAATTTAAACAACCTCTGATACAAAACAGTGTATACTAAAAAGTCAAAGTCTCAAGTTCGTCATAGTTAGCACTTGAGAAGTTGGGTAATCTGAAGTCTGCAGACTGTCCTGCTTGCATCAACAGATTAAGGTTACGATGTTATTATAATGTCATAGTATAACAAAGTTCTCTCGATCGGACATGCGTGTACGAGCACGCTCGACATTTTTATGCATTTTAAGCTATTTTTACCTGTATAACATTTAACGTGGGTTAGTTGTAAGTCAGTATGATATAAGTAAACTTTCAAGACGAACACGCGTATTTCTACTCAACAAAACGTTCCCTTTCTACAAACAAACAATTAACTTTAACAACAAGTAAGTAAGGGTCAACAGAACATTATACCCCTTACATTTTGGTCCTTCGAGCCTATAAATTAAGTACTCATTTTATGACGGAGATCCCAACACTGAGAGTCTATGGACATGGCGTATTTTACATGCCCCAATGACGTGCGCGTTCACAAACGCGCGTTTACAGTACCGTAGAGGCTCGAAAAGCAGATTGTTACGCGCGAGATGGGTCTTCGAATCTCATCTGTATCGAACATCGCCTTGCAAGCAAGAAGTTTAAATACTCCACTGGAGTTTGTATATAGAATTTCACGTTGAAGACAACTTTTGCTGTGATTTTTATCCTTTTCACACTTCGTGTTTAGGGCAATGCAGAATAAACACCCAATAAACGTATACTCATAATTTAGTCCAGTTACTAAGTAAATTCTCTTAAGTCAATTTTAGGATATGTTTAAAAAGACGCATAGTGCGTGCTTTTTTATTTGTTTAGATCTTCATTTGAAAAACTAACTGAAATTAACAAACAAAACTAAAATTCACTTTACAAGGTGAGAATACTCAACGACCTCCCATCCATTATTAAGAACGAGGAAATTATTTTTTGTTAATAAATTGGAATCATATCTAATTAATAAATATTACACCAATTTAAGTGAACGACTGTTACGGACACCGAGCATTACATTACGTACAAGAGCATTCTGCGCCCCGAATGAGAGTGAGAGAATGCGTCACCGTCCCCCGCACCCCGCACAGTGCACCAAACGCCTACTCGCCGATACTCATACTAGTTGGGAGACTACAATTAGTATATAAGTAGGACCCGAACTATCAATAAACGTAGTCAGTAGCAAGTCACTTGAACGAGTAATTCATTTCCGATCCTGAGCAAGAACCTGAACGAATACAGTCCACAGATCAAGAACACCGAACATCTTTGAGCCGTATCATCGACAGTATCATATTTCTTATTACTTATATATTATTTATTTGTTAGCAAACAATTTTAGTGACTAATAACTTAAGCATCGGTCTACCTCTGCTCATTGTTTATTTATCCCTACGACAGGATTCATATACCAATTACTTTACTTTCTAAGTAAGTTAAATACGTTTGTTAATGATTAGTAGCTATAATTTTATTTCTAAGGGGCAGATCAATATTTACTCAACCGGGCGAATTTAGTGACGTCACAATTGAACAATTTCAAAAAGGTCCCCTTTTACTTTTCCACCCTTAATATACAGGCTGCTAATGAATTACAGTACCGGCACGCTATGATAGCCGTTTTGACAGATTACAATAGTGAGGTGAAATCTCAATTAGTTATCGAAAACAATATAAAAAATGCGAGTCGCATTTTTACGTTTTTAGATTTATAACTAGTGTTGCAAGGGGTAGCTGATTAAAAAGTTTTATTAAAACGAAAATAAAAATGTTTGCTTAATATATCGTCAATTCGTAACTGCTTTGTTATGAGTTGAGCTTTGACGCGAGTTTGCCGGAGGTAGAAGTTATGCTGGATAGCGATCCTATAAGTGACGCTCGTATTAGATTTAATTTAAAAAAAATTCGAAAAACAGTTGTCGAGTTGTTGTGTTGTAAAATTATAAATCCATAAATTTAACTGCACGTCACTATTGACAACAACCTACGTCAATTAACATCTTCAACGTAGTTATGAATTAATACGAAACTTGATGAGGGGACAAACGAGGAAAAAAGGAGGCACTTTAGGTACTAATATTTTCAAAGTTAACAGTTTCACCTGAAGGATCAATTTTAGAAGACTTAAAATTTTATTTTCTCGTACCTAGAAATATTTTTTTGTAATTCTGTCCAAATTTCTTCAATTTCAATTTTTCTTTGTTTAAAGGCTGAGTTTTTTGTTCTACGTGTGAGTCAGTGATGCCTGGATGGCTTGGTTCATCCTGTTTGCTAAAATAAGCGATTAATATACTAACATAGTTATAATGTGTGTCATGTTACTAATTTACTAACTTACATGGACTTTGTTGTCTGATAATAAATATTTTATTTTATTTCGAAAGAAATTACCAAACATAGATTGACAATGACATTTAAAAAACAATATTGGAGAGAATGTAATCAGAATTAGTCGTTATTAACCCATGGTCGCGTCTTATTGAAAAAAACAATTATAAATGCGGTTTGGATCCGAAAAACTTTTACCTCAAATTGATTATATTGAGGTAAGTAATTAATTGGTTATGAACCTAAATTAGCATAACCAGATCATCGTTTCCGGCAATGCAGACTTGGAATGACGGGAGGATGATGATGGAATATCGTAGAAAGATTTAACTTAATTTTTCTTTTTCCCTTTTTTAATTTGATAGATATATTATCCAGTATATGTGCATAGTTCGTGCTCACTCTTCAAGATGAACAACAACTGTCTGCATTCGGGGAAAATATATTTATTTAATTATTAGAAATTCTTCATGTGGTATACCCTCATCCCATATGTGTCTTAGGATATGTAGTTAGAATATGTTGTTAGCGTTATATGTGGGTTGGTTTTTGTTTGGTTAAAGATAGTAAGTGAAGCTGATGGAACGTGATAGCTGCAAAATGAGGACTAAGGCAGCTGGGAGATCAATAGTGATGTAACCCAGTGATCGTCCGATGGATGTTCAAGCCTGTGTCGTCGTTGTGGCAGCATGCACGTTGGAGATAGCTTAGGTTTAGGGAGTTTAGGGAAATAGTTTTGTAGCAATGTTTAGAAGTTTGATAGGGTCGTTCAGCCAGTTTAGGGTCGATGAAATAAAGTGTTAGAGTTTAGTCGGATTCCCTAATTAGCTAGGATAGCTAACGAGTAATTATATTTTTATTTGTTTAGGATGTGATCATGGTCTGTCCTTTTAGATATGTAGGTTTTTGGCAGACCAAAGCCATAGCCTCCTCGGTGGTTACTTGTTGGTAAGTTGATAGCTTCCGAGCAGTGTGTGGCTAGCCTGTAGTAAAGGCTGATCACTGATGTGAGTTGCCTATCATAGGTAGACTACCAGCTAGGGATATTCACCCCTTCAGCTGTGAGGAAGAGGGATGTAGACTAGGCTGTACTCTATGAGTAGAATCACTGGCTGAGTGAGATTCATAATTAGAATGCTTTGAAAAAGAATGTTAAGAAAATAGAAGATCTTGACATTAACATTAAGATTATTGATTTGTAACCCTAAACATGTAAAATGGTAAAATAAACCAAAGTTTTAAGATGATCCCGGTTTTATATTATTAAAAGTACCTCTCGTAATGCATCTGAGCTACAGCCCTCTATTATAGTACTATCTTTTAACTGTATACTGTACACCTGCGAACGAAAGGAAAAAAAATTGGTGACTGAATTATTGAATCGGTCCAGCCCGCCCAGACATCTAAGTTATATATTACGATACGATGGAACTGCCATATACATACATACATTGTATCAAGGGTTCTAATTAAATAAAGAATTTAAAAGGTGTTAGCAGCCTGTATATGGAGAAAATATCTTCATGTAAAGTTTTCGGAGGCTGCTTTCGGGTCATCTCGGCTCTCTCGCTCCGGTGAAGGGACCCTAGACGTTGTCGGCTTTATTTTTAGACAAAGGTAACCCATTTCTGTGTTAGTTTATTTATATATTTATCGCTAACATTTAAGTGAGGTAATAATTTTGTTGACATGAGTAGGATGTGTAATAAAGATATTTAATTTATAACTTTAGAGAACCAACCATGACAGTAAAGGTTAAAGAGTAGTAGCAGTAGAGCTCCATGTGAAAGATCTTATCCAGAGACGTGCTGCCACCTTACTTAATTCTGCCGCCAAGCAGTAATGTGAGCATGACTGCGTTCCGATTTGGGAGGGTAAGGGTGCTGGTGAAATTACAGGCACATGGGACTTGTCTCAGGGTGACGGGCGCAGTGCCAGTGCCCCTCATATCTTTGCGATTTAAAGCTCTGAGTGGAACTGCAACTGTTATAATGAATAAAAAAGAATAAAAAAACATCATGTATCGACAACCTCCGTAGTCGAGTGAGTTTCACAACACAGTTTTCAAGGTGTGGCCATCTCTGAGGTCCCGGATTCGATTCCCGGTCAGGTCAAAGTAGAAACTGACTTTTCTATATTGTATCGGGTCTGAGTGTTCGTGGTACCGTCATTGTTTCCAACTTACATAACACAAGTGCATTAGTTACTTACTTTGAGATAGAAGCAACGTATATGATGTTGTCTAATATTGATGCATAGGGCGCACTATAAGTTTCCGGAACTGGTCACTTACATAAACAATATTTAAAAAGTAATTACAACATTTGAAAATGGAACTCTTTTCCTGTAGAATACAGTTTGTTTCATCTGACTGTCACTTGTTTTTACATTGTGGCGTCATTTTAGAAATTGGTTGTCTACATCACCATGAGTTTAATACGTGAAAATTTTTGTAGTACGATTTTCTATTACTTTAAGTGTAATTTAACAGCTCAGCGGAACTATGCTCGGATTCAAACTGCTTTTGGCGATGAAACACCATGCAAGACGACTATTTATAGCTGGTTTGCAGAATTCAAACGCGATCGTCTGAATCTCAGTGACGAATTTCATGATGGTCGCCTGTCCACTGCTGTGAACAACAAAAACATCGATGCTGTGCGCCGTATGATCAAAACAGACAGGCATGTGACGTACCATGAGATTCGGGTATCTTTAGGCATAGGCATCAAATACAATCAATTCTACACAAACATTTGGGTGTGAAAAAGCTGTGTTCTCAGTGGATCCCACACAATTTGACTGAAGCTCAAAAAACGGATCGTGTCACTTGGTGCAATGCCATGCTTACCAGATTCAATGAAGGGGCGTCAAATTTGATGTGGGACATAGTAACAGGTGACGAAACATGGATTTATATTTATGATCCCAAAACAAAGCAGCAATCGAGCGTATGGGTCTTTCGAGATGATCCGAAACCAACCAAAGTGGGGCGCGAGGAAAGTGCCTCTAAGCGGATGATTGCTTCTTTTTTTAATAAAACTTTACACGTGGCTACTGTTGCTTTAGAGAATCATTTTACGAAGTTATTGACAGACACCGTAAAAATAACCGTAAACGCCATATCATCTTGCACTACGACAATGCCAGTTCTCACACGGCCAGACAGACAAATGAATTTTTGAAGGTGAACAACGTTGACCTTATGAGCCATCCCACGTACGGTCCCGACCTGGCACCTTGTGACATTTACTAATTTCCAAAAATTAAGAACCAGTTACGCCTCAACGATTTTCATCACCTGAAGATGCTGTCGAAGAGTATGAAAAATATGTTTCAGAGATTATCACGGAGGAGTGGCATAAATGTTTTCAAAATTGGTTCATTTGTCTGAAAAAGTGCATCAACGCTAACGGAGAATATTTTGATAACAATAAATTAATTTCTGACCATTTATAGTATTTTTTTCTACCTCATTGTGGAAACTTATAGTGCGCCCCACGTATATGTATTTATTTATATAAAATTATTAGGTTTTCGCAATTGCTACACATTGAAAAATGAAGCTATTTTCTCGGATTTAAATATAAATGGAGTGCACGGAAGGACCCTCCCCGCACGACGTACCATGGCTTTCCTGCACATCATGCGGGTCTGTCATCGCCAAAGCATGTCCTGTAGGTTGTACAGTAGCCTTGAGAGCCTTGATGACGTCATTGTAAAGGTTCAATATTAACTTTCTTGAAGTATTAGGAACTGTTTACGGTAGCTTCGGCATTTTGATCACAAAAATATGGGTAATGTTTGTGCATAAATACGTTAAATCATTTTAAAACTGGCATTAGACAATTTTGACACTTAATGAAATATTAATTTACTAGCGAAAAGCACGTCTTGTCGTATCGAGAGTTTTGATGGGAATGACGACGGAACGAAGCAAAGTAAGAATGACGATGAAAACAAATTGGAGAACGATTCAAAATTTCAAAAGTAAGTGGACAGGAACCGGAGAAAAGGATGATAATGAGGTGGGAAGACGATGTAAGAAGTCGCATTGTCACAACCTTACCAATTGGCAAATCATTTCAACACGACAACAAGCATGTATTAATATGCCATCGATACGACATTGGCTTTTTACCGGTTCCATGGTCACGGTTGGCTCACGCTCTTACGTGATTTAAATCCAAAAATTGGTTTCTAATAATATAATGTAATGCCAAAAGGCAGATTTAAATATTGATTCTGCGCTTAGAATACTAAAGGTTTTGTGATGTGGCTAATATCGAGCGACACTCAACAATGGTGATCATGAACTTACCACAGCGAGGTTTCTGGGCTGTTGTTTCTACACTGGTTGCTACGGCAACCGTGGCGCCGCTAGTGTTGGATATCAGGTTTCGGATAAAAACACTTTTATGGATTTGTATTATTATTTTATCGAATGTCTTTGTAGTTCGTGCTTTTTTGTTATTCCATGATCTATATTTTGGTAAATAATTTAATAAATAAAATTATGACAGGTTCACATTCTCCTTAATATCGTGAGATCGAACGTATAGTGTGAGCTGACCCCTACTCACGCTCTGTTACATTTTACCACTATTTCAGTCCTATTATATTCACAGCCAGAATAAATCCAATTACCAATCATTAGATGTTGTCATTGAATCCCAACATTAACTATTTGTTGAAAAAGTTTCGTCCAGAAAATGCCAGTTCTCTTTAAGAAGTGTCTGTTTAATATTGTATAATCCGGATAATTCCCGAAATCCCCCAAGGTCGACCCCCCTTGTGGGAAATTCGGATTTGTTTTCTTCAAAATCCCCATTGCAAATGGCTACGATATTGCGTAAGCCGGATTATTCCCGAAATCTCTCATGGATGTCCCCTCAGGTGAAAAAGTGAGATTTTTTCAATCGGAATTCCCACTGAGGGTTGCAGAAATATTAAACAAAATGGGATTATTACCAAAACTCCCTTAATAGTCCTCCTTGGTGGGGAAATGTGGATACTTTTTCTTGGACGTGGATGTCGACCCCATTGCAAAGGGATTATAATATTATATAAGCTGGATAACTTCCAAAATTCCCTAAGGCTTTTTTCTCCAGTGACAAATTTGAGGTTTTTTAAAATCAAAGTTCCCGTTTAGGATTTTGGCAGTTTTTATCGAAATTCCCACTACGGCAGGCGTAATTATGCATCCAGTTCCAGAAAATTCCTTCACAATAGATAATATTTTACTTGAATTTCATAGTTTATAATCATAATAGCTTATTACAATTATGGTTACTTTCACAACTTGGCTTAAAAAACGGTTACTTTCAGTAACAGAAGAACCATGCCTTCTATAAATAGAATGTTTATAAGTTATGTACATATAGTATATTTATGTTACGTTATGATTATATTATGCCGCATAAATTAAACATCAAATTTAAACGTAATGTACTTTCTTGTTTGTGTCGATAATTGTTTTTTGATGTAGCTCCCATCTATTGATTGTTTTCTATTTAACCCAATGATTAACTGCTAGAGAATGCCTTGTGATATTTAGTGTGAGATACAGATCAAATAAATAAATACTTGCGCAGGATTCTTCGTAAAAAATCTCCATCGACCGCTTGCTCACTTTACAATTTATCATCTAGACTGGACTTGGTGTTTCAGAATAATAACATTTACAGTTATCACTTACCTATTTCTCCTTAACCGAAGAAGTTACATTTTTCTTTTATGTAAGGTAGGAGACTAACGAGCAGAAAGAACATTTTTAATGTGCATTAAAGGATATTCCATTCATTCAAAGAAGTGACTCCTCTTAATGGAGGGTGGTCATCGTCATCCATGGACACATGGAATTAAATATTTGCAACACCAGAGAAGCTGCCTACGCGTTGCCTGCCTTTCAGAGTCCGGTTTATTCACTTTTTGCAGAACCTCATTTTATAGCGGAAAAGAAACGTCAGGAGAGCCCATTCTTCATCTCTCAGATGCCACTATCCAAATGTTAATGTCATTTGAGTCGTGTCTTGTGTACAAATTTATAAACTTATTTTCCGGCTCCGGTAACCGAAGCAGTAAAGGACGGTAAATTAAAGTCTTAATTTAAAGTTTTCACACCAAATGACTTTTCAATTTCTGTTGTATCGATGTCGTGTTTCTAAGGACGTACTTAATCAACATTCAGTAAGAATTTATGACTACTAGTTAAGGTTAATGATAAAAAAGGAAGTGCTTTTACCTTTGATTTATGTGTAAAATTACTGCTTATAAGGCTGTTCATCTTTTGACTAAGATTTATGTCGCTCATTACTTTTCAATTAACAGTTTCATGAGTAGACGCGTTTCTACTTTAATGTGTTAATGTTTTACAAGTTGCTGTATTTATTTCTTCCGAATCACCTTCGTAACTTTCAATATTAGATTTTCAGAAAACTTGTTTCACATTAACTTTATCATTATCTTTATCAACCAATTACACCGATTCACTGGTGCTTGTTTGACCCATGGGTCTCCTGGGAGTGTTTAAGCCATAGTTCGCCAAACTAGCCCAATGCAGGTTGGAAATTTCAAATTTTTCCATGGGTCATTCTTCGGCGTGCATTTTTCTTAACGATATTTTCTTTCATTGTTAGCGAGAGGTATTAATAAAGTATTACAAATGTACTTAATTGGAAATAAAACAAATTTTTCGGACCTACATTATATTAATAGGGTTCTTTCAGATCCCATTATTTACGGCAAACAAATTGATCTGAAAAAATAGTTTCATTTCCAATTTGTAGTAATTGTAAAAACCTAAGAATTCGACAAATATATTTAACTTAGAAAGTAAGCCATAAGTTCATGTCGCCATGGATTTGAGATCGTCGATTTCTCATTTGAGAAGCAACTGGTTTCCAAATGGATTACCACCGGCTTACTGAACTGGATACATTATTATATTGGTATTAGTGTGGGAGACGACTTGTATGTGTGGGTACCCCAAAACCACATAATGCTCAAATACGCTAACTTCTGCTAGTGCTATAGCGTTGAGCCTGCTGCGAAGAAAACTCTGGGTCCTTTAGGCCCATTTTAGTTCGCCTCATTGTAGCCTCCGGTGAATAGATAGATGTCTGCAGGTTGCTACTTCCGTTAAGGAATGAACTTAACAAGCCAAAGGGGAGATATTGCCCTGTTCCTGGACACGATTCTCAGGGCGTGGCCTTCGCCCCTTCGACCTTAAACTAAGGCAAGTTTTTTCTTTTATAATAAGGATATTAACAGTAATTACAGTGGAGCTCCTTGTTAAAGAGTTCGTCCAGAGAAATACTGCTACCTTTCCTATTTCTCCCTATAAGCAGTAATGTGACCATTACTGTTTTGCTATTTTAAAGGTAATGGTGCTGGCCACATCACATAGAATTTGTCAACTTTATGTCTCATTCTGAAGTCTGTCTTATGTCTCTGGATGATATTGTAACTGCTACGGGTAAGCGTGTTGCTTCCTACCAGACCCACCATTTGTTTGTCCCGTTACTTGATGATCATAAAAAAATTGTTGCTAGTTTCTAATAAAATATAATAAAATGTTATCACGACTTGTGTTGTTTAATATATGCCATCTCTTTTGTTTTAAGGATCAATTTGTGCAAAGAACTCTTCGATCGTCCCTCCGAGTTACCGAACAAAATTGTCTGTGCTTTGTCTCACACACCCTCCACAACGTTTATGAAACTAGAAAACGGACAATGGCGGAAATGAGTCTAATTATACTCACAAGCCATTCATTAAGAAAAAAAAGAATGATGACAACAAAAATTTAAAGTCTGTGACTCCCTTAGTTAATTTAAATAATAATAATAACGTACACACTCAACATAGCCCCGCACTAGGGACACCCTGTGTCGCGGGTGCCATGGACACACACGTAGACAACCACAAATTACACCCAAACTCACGAGAGAAATAAATGTAGGCCATACAAATATTTCTCCCGGCCCAGGAGTCGAACCTGGGACCTTGACGTGGCAGTTCGGCATGGTAACCGTTCGGCCACAGAGGCAGTTAAAAATTACCTAAATACATTAAAGTAAATTACCTATATCTTTTTTGTTATAAGTATTTATTTGAAAATGAATCCAGACTTTGATGCCATAAAAATAATAGAAGTGTGTACAGACTAAATGTCAATGACATATTGTTTAGTAGGACTTAAACGTTTCTAATTACATGATTTTGTATTATTGAGTTAATTGAGAGCTGAAGTAAACACATCACTATACAATAACATGCCAACATTATTGTTCAAAATGACATTAGTAGCTATTACTTTGTTATATCTATAGAGTACTATAGTACTATGGCCTTCGTGTAATGTAAAGTATATATTTATAATTATTAGTGAAAGTAAATTATTCCGATTATTTATTTGATTTTCTGTTTTAATAAGCACGAAATGTTCATGGATTTGGTTTGTTTCGCTTTGGTTTTGGCTTTGTTTGTAACTTGTTTTATGTGTTAAAATAAATAAATCGATAGTTTCAGTTCCGGCTACGCAGATATAGGTCACAGCCCTTGTGACTGCGTGTTTATAATATATTGAGTGTTGTGTAGGATTCTAAAAATACCTCAATGAAACAAAAGGATGGTCCAATTTTTTGACATTGTGAAATGTTTTTGATTTTTGGCGGAAATTTAACAGTTTGTCGATAATGGCTTTGATTGCATTGGACGCGACTTCTATTCTGCCGCGGGTTCTTTTGGCCTCTACCCTACTCATCACAATAAACCTGTCGAGATTGTCGGATTGCAGTGTAGTAATAATTTGCCTATCCGCTCACGCGAAACATGCAGCCGTAGACGCATACCACACCTAGAGGTGCCGGTGATGATTTTCTACCGATTTACCGGATATCGAAGTTATAACAGGCAAAAAACTAATATTAATTGCTATTTCGGTAACTACTCTAGCAAACCATAAAGTCTTTAATGCCTGGGTCTGTCATTTAAAAAATAAACAACTTCAAAAATACTTCACGACAATCGTGTGTGTTATTGTTTGGGATGGTGATTTATTGCGGTGTTTATTTATTGAAAACATACCGTAAGTAGCGTTTTTTAAGTTTACCTTGAATATAAATGTTTATAAACTGTACTTTAAGGAGTAATTTCATGGTAAACGTTAGAACCACTCAAACGGAATATTATCATATTTATCCAAGTACACCAAAAATTTCATTAGTGCTTTTTAAGTGCAGGATTTGCGGTGTATTACTGCATTTTATTTGAGATGTTTTTGTTGGTAGTACGGAGGGTATTTATTTAGCAATGCAGAATAATAATTTTTATTTATAAAAACTTGTATTTAAACTGAATGCTTTTCTAATTTGCGAAACCAAATAGCCGCCATTTTGCGGTAGGAGGTGCGCATCGCGTGAGCGGTTACGTAGCTCAACCTTCATGTCTTTGGTGCTTTTCATTGAATGTATCTTGTATATGAACCTTTGTATCAGAATTGTGTTAATGTAGTAAACATTATTACGTAAATATTGGACACAGGTGTGCTCTTGGAGAAATTCGGCGCGAGTATAATATGCTGAAGTGGGGGTTTGCCGACCTCGCCATCGATTACTATAATTCAGTAGTTCTATACACTTCATTTCACTAGGCGGATGTTGCCATTTCGATAACATCTTAATAGCACACTTCAGAAAGTAAAACAAAAATCTGTTCAAAGCCATCTAGTGGCATTTTGCTTAAATTAAGTGACCTACGTGTAATTTAATGTAGAACCGGAACACAGTTGATGCTCACATTACTTCTTGGTGGCAGGTATAGGTAAGGTGGCAGTACTTCCCTGGACGAACTCTTTCACAAGGAGCTCTACTGATACCGCTACTACATATTTGACCTCGATGGCCCAATGGTTTGGAATGTGGCGCTGGATGGAGAGATCCCGAATTCGATTACTAAAAACAAATTTGTCTATGTCAGCTCCAGTTTGGATGTCCTGGATAGTGCCCCGGAGTGAATTCCGCTGCTCCACTACTGGTAGTACAAGAAATGACCTAATTTGAGATGCGGTAATATAATAATAGGTACTTGTAAGGCAAATTATTTTTTTAAGTTCTTAAGTTGAAACAAGTGTACAACAACAAACAAACAAACTAAAAGACGTTTTTAATAGTCGTCTTAGGCTTAACTTACACTAGCGCAGAGTCGAAGCGTCGCGTCGCGTCCTGTTTTCCAAGTACAATATCTGCCGACGCGCGTCGACGCTTGACTCCATATTTGCATAACATAAATTTGTACCTTAATTATGGGAAAATAGAGATGAATATGCTATAGGCGAAAAACATGATGCAACGCGACGCTTCGATTCTGCGCCAGTGTGAGTTGAGCCTTAGAGATGTTAACAGCAAAAACTTGCATTGACTGAATAAAAAAGTCTCTTAGAAAAGGAGTAAGTTATACCTTGAGAAATCTAATTGACACTAAACATTTTAAAACATACGCCACCTTCAATCGATCCGACGGAAGTATCCCTGAAATCCTCGGTTGTTCCAGTCACTGGCTTATGGCGCCAATGTCTGTGGACGTGTTTCTAGTGTTGGCCGCACTTATAACAATTTGCGAAGTCAGCATGACTTCAATATGTTTTTTTTTTATTCTCTTTCAGTAAAAGGCCAATATTTTGACATTTATATCTGGGACCCCATTGAACTAGTTTGTTACTGTCTTTAGTTTTTTAAATTTATTTAATTAAGTGTATTAATTTTCTTACGCAGCTCATAAATGTATTGTCTTCGATGCTCATTGATTGTCACTGAATGTGATCACTTGTAGGTAATTGGTTTATGTATCAGAATTATGTTCGTGTTTATTTCAGTTACACAAACGTTTTTATCAATAATAAATGAATTAGAGGGTATCCTTAATCTGATTTAGAAATTTATGCTGTGGTCGACCCTCCTCCACCTTTTACACCATATATACCATTTAAATTTATGTCATTCATCCCTTACATTGTTTTCTTGAAACACTCTATACAAATAACTATTTGTGTATCACCATATCAGCTTATAGGCATTTACTGCTGGATATAACTGTTCCTTTGAGTAGATCAACTTTTTCATCACCTTCTTTAGGTCAACCGTCCATCTTGCATTGCATTTGTTTTAGATTTTTCTAAAGTTTTTTTAGCTTGAAGTAACAAATGAGAAATAACCTTTTCACCGAAACACACTCACAAATTACTATCATAAAAGCCGTTAGGGCGATCAAGATTGGTGACAACCATTTTTGGGTTATCGCTGTCAAAAGTGGGTCAACCATTAACTATTGGTGCTTGGTACAAAGTTACACTAACCTTTTATGTTATCGATATATGTTGACATTTAATAGGTACTAAACCTCAAATCCATTAACTTAACGCTTTGTTATTTAACATGGTATCTCAAGTTTTGCTCTGATATAATAAAGTGAATTTACAGAGATAGCAAATCAATCTCCAACATTTTCTTGCGTTTTCGGCAACTGGTTGTAACTATATTTTTATTCTGTAGAATATATAGTTGAAAGAGTGCTGTAGCTGTTGTAGCCTAGTAGGAGAACGATTGTTCGAATCCGAGTTATGTACGGTTGTGAATGTTAAGTAGCAACTCCTCTGCCTCAAAGTGAAGGAAAACAGAAGAAACCTACTATCTGCAGTGGGCCAGACAGAATCGTAAGTAAAGTTAGAGATATTGTATTCAACCTGCAACAAGGTGTATAAATTATTTGATTTTTAATTCGGAACTTAATCACGTACAAAACATATTTTAATTGCCTCGACGTTTCGGACGTATTGCAACGTCCATGATCTCGAAGGGTCTGAAGAGACGGGTGTCAGCATCTTCTAGTTGTGCGAGTTTTTCTAACTACCCGCACTTGACCGTCATTATTTATTTGTGCACTAGTGTTCTCACGACATCCGGCGACTTATCGGGCGATACTTGATGTCGTTTACATTTGCTGATAACTGGATCCCATGACGATCTTCTCGGACGTCTTTTGAAATTACGGTGTTTTTTAATTTCAATAGCTTCACGTACGATTCTACTATAGTGATGACGTTCTGTAGAAAGGATATTGGGATTATGAAGCTCTATCCAGTGGTTTGGTCCTGATTCCAGCAAATGCTCGGCTATTGCAGACTTATTGAGCTGACGGTTATTAAATTCTAAATATTCTTTGTTATTATAAAAGCAATGTGTTCAAAGCGATTTTGTAAGTTGTAATTTCATAAATGAAGTACTTGTAATATTTGAATTTCAATAGGTAAATTATTGTTCAGATAGTTATTCTTATTTTATGGCGATAACATTGATATAAAAGACACATAAGTTTAACCTTGGGATGCACGAAAGGAGCCTGACGAAGCCTCCCTGCACGACATGCCATTCCTTTCCTGTATGTGTAACGCACCATGAACAACAATCGGCGATTATATTATCCTAATCGGCAAATCATTTTACCACGATGGTAAGTATAAGAACTTTAAGCTTATACTATGACCGCAGATGGAAGGTCCCTTATGGTGCAGAACCATGCCATAGTACCTTTAGAAACCACACATTACCCGCTCACGCGATGCGCTCCTCCTACCGCAAAATAGCGGTTATTTGGTTTAGCAAACTAGAAAAGCGTTCAGTTTAAATACAAGTTTTTATAAATAAAAATTATTATTCTGCATTGCTAAATAAATACCCTCCGTACTACCAACAAAAACATCTCAAATAAAATGCAGTAATATACCACAAATCCCGCACTTAAAAAGCACTAATAAATTTTTTTGTGTACTTGGATAAATATGATAATATTCCGTTTGAGTGGTTCTAACGTTTACCATGAAATTACTCCTTAAAGTATAGTTTATAAACATTTATGCTCAAGGTAAACTTAGAAAACGCTACTTACGGTATGTTTTCAATAAATAAACACCGAAATCACCGGCCCAAACAATAACACACACGATTGTGGTGACGTATTTTTGAAGTTGTTTATTTTTTTTAAATGACAGACCCAGGCATTAAAAACTTTATGGTTTGCTAGAGTAGTTACCGAAATAGCAATTAATATTAGTCCTTTTGCCTGCTATAACTTCGATATCCGATAAATCGGTATAAAGTCATCATCGGCACCTCTAGGTGTGGTATGCGTCTACGGCTGCATGTATCGCGTGTGCGGTTATGAAGGGGCACTGTAATCATAACGTAGCTATATCCGCGTAGCTATATCTGTCATTTAAAAAAATAAACAACTTCAAAAATACGTCACGACAATCGTGTGTGTTATTGTTTGGGCTGGTGATTTCGGTGTTTATTTATCATATTTGTCCAAGTACACCAAAAATTTCATTAGTGCTATTTAAGTGCAAGATTGGCGGTGTATTACTGCATTTTATTTGAGATGTTTTTATTGGTAGGACGGAGGGTGTTTATTTAGCAATGCAGAATAATAATTTTTATTTATAAAAACTTGTATTTAAACTGAATCCTTTTCTATTTTGCGAAACCTAATAGCCGCCATTTTGCGGTAGGAGGAATCTTTGGTTATACGCGAAGGGAACTTTTAGTAAGCCTTCACAGGGATCTTCTCAGTTTAAGTCCAGACCTCAGATCAGCCCGTGGACAGGCTGTCTTCGACCGTTGTCATAGACTTCATCCAGTGCTCAAAAGGTCTTGAGTGAGCAACCCCGGGGGCACGTACAAACACCCTATGTACATATAGGTACCAGAACTATTGGCACGCCTTTTTATTGTTACCATGCTGTAAAATAAGGTGCAGTTTATTTCTATCTGCAGTATTGAAGAGCACGCTAGAGGATACAATGGCGTGCCGTGGCGAGAGGCGTCGGTCTCTGCCTGAATGCTCCGGGGATTTTTCGACTACGTAATCGCTAGTAGAAGAGATTCAGTAGTAGTGTCCACACGTCTACGCTCTTCAATGTTTTCCCCCACCATCAGCCGATTTACGCTGACTCATATACTCCTAAAATGCTGGAATAAGTTGGTAACAGCCGACTAAGGCAAATGACCAAATTGAGAACATCCTAAAAAAGACAAAACAAGAGGTACTCTTAACCGACTTTTCTATGATATCAAGTAAAAGGAACGAATAAGCTATGCCTCTGCGAGTTTAAGCTACACGTCTGCCTTTATCAGCTGCAGTGCTTTATTATATCAAAGACGTATAGTTGATACGTCCCATGTGCCAACAGTTTTAAGTCACGGTAAAGGCGAGAATG
The DNA here is from genome assembly GCF_003589595.1 of Hyposmocoma kahamanoa. NCBI lineage: Eukaryota > Metazoa > Arthropoda > Insecta > Lepidoptera > Cosmopterigidae > Hyposmocoma > Hyposmocoma kahamanoa. The sequence continues at coordinate 2,199,571 of NW_020653856.1, forward strand.
CAAAATAGTTACACCAATTATCTCAGGCTCAAAGTAAGAAATTTCTGGGGTATAGTTTCCAAAAGTCGTCCATACTGTCCCCCATACATTTGACGGTTTACGTGGTCGTTCTTCCCGGTCGACTATTCAACGTTTGGTAGCCAAATAGCAGTTGACCGGATCAGAGAATCATCTACCGAAAACATCGCCGCTGTTCGTGAGAGTTTTCACGAGCACACGAGGCAGCATTTTGAAATAAATGTTTATCATTTGCATATGGTGCTTGACGCTGTAAATTGCCATGATGGTTTGTTTTCAATGATTGAATAATCTCAGTATAGAGTACTAAAAAAATCGACCTCAAAATTTCGTGGAATTACATCTAAACGAGCTCGAAACCGCATTCATCCTCTAGTTTGCCACCGCTAGGGGTGGAATATTTTCTTCAAACTTAAATGGGATCACTATTGTGGCACCCTCTTTCCAACAAAAAAAAAAGCATCAAAATTGGTTCACAAATATCGCCGGAATTATCGCTTAACAAACATACAATCAAACTGAGAACATCCTCCTTTCTGAATTCGGTTAAATATAAACAATAGATATGACAAAAGCAGCCTCAACAACATGGCCGCTACAAACTGTCAAAATCTACCCGCTCTTGATGGTAAACCCTTTAATGCTGTCTACCAAATTTTCTTATGAAAAAATTTATATTATTTTTATAAATGTACTGTGGTGCCAGTGTAAAAACGTTAATTTCTTTAAACTTATCTCTCAGAGACACTCAGGGGCCTAATTTGTAAATTGCCCTAACAGCAGACTTCTGTTCAAGTCGGTAGTATTATCACAAAGCAGAATGCCGTATGTCATCAAGCTGTGCGTAAGTAAAACAATGTAGCGGTCTAGTATATCCATATTACCGCTATTTAAATAAAATCTATTTACATTTCAGTCGCCACAAAGGTATTCTGTAAAAAAAAAAGAAATGAATAAAATTAGAAAAAAACAGATTCAATTTAATTTTGCAATTTTTTCCCTCACAGTCACGTTTCTAATTAAAATTTATTCTGTTTGAGCCTGACGTTGCCTTAATTAGAATTTATAATAGGAAATTTAATGCAATAACAAAACAAAAATGATGTCATTTAATTGGTTTTTTAATTTTTGCCCTGTACAGCGGATTTATGGGATTGTGAATGTTTAATTTTCTAGTTCAGTGAACTGGCCTTTTCGATTACATTTAAGGACGTACCGTGACTCGTATCCAGAGGTTTTTCTTCGTTCCGCTCCAATACCGTACGCCATATAAATGTAGAAGTGTTAGGGTGCGTACAGACCTGGCGCAAATGCGCAGAGCGCGCGCTTCACGCGTGTAACTAACTGCGCCTCTATATTGACATCTCATGCAAACCTCGCGTAATACGCGTGTGCGTCACGCGAACGGACGGCATTAATTAGGCCTCTTCCACACTGCTCCATGCCACGCAATGGTGTACGGCATTTCTTTTTTATAACCGCTCACGCGATACATGCGGCCGCAGACGCATACCACACCTAGAGGTGCCGGTGATGATTTTATACCGATTTATCGGATATCGAAGTTATAACAGTTAAAATAACTAATACTAATTGCTATTTCGGTAACTACTCTAGCAAACCATATAGTCTTTAATGCCTGGGTCTGTCATTTAAAAAAAATAAACGACTTCAAAAATACGTCACGACAATCGTGTGTGTTATTGTTTGGGCTGGTGATTTCGGTGTTTATTAATTGAAAACATATCGTAAATAGCGTTTTTTAAGCTTAACCTGAATATAAATGTTTATAAATTATACTTTACGGAGTAGTTTCATGGTAAACGTTAGAATCACTCAAACGGAATATTATCATATTTACCCAAGTACACCAAAAATGTCATTAGTGCTTTTTAAGTGCAGGATTTGCGGTGTATTACTGCATTTTATTTGAGATGTTTTTATTGTAGTACGAAGGGTATTTATTTAGCAATGCAGAAAAAAATTTATTTATAAAAACTTGTATTTAAATTGAATCCTTTTCTAATTTGCGAAACCAAATAGCCGCCATTTTGCGGTAGGATGAGCGCATCGCGTGAACGGATAATATTAAGTGACTGGAATCAAGTCGTGCGCCTGATAGGAAGCTACACACCTGTCCATCACAGTTGCAGGTTAACATCCCCGCCACTACGCGCGTGACTCCGTCGTTGTAGCGCGTAGTAATGTGATAATCGCCTTAAATACACGTGTGCAGCCTGCGAGACTTTTGCAAATTGGCACGTGCGCCAGATCTTGAGTATAATGTGGGTGGAACCCTAAACCTAGTCTATAACACTACGTCTAGTCCTGCGAGGGGAAAGAATGGCGGAATGATTTCATGCAATATTGTCGCACTCTTCTTGTTTAAGTATAACATTGTTCAATGTTAAATGGACAAAATGTCTATTCCCGCAATGCTTGAATATAGATATTGGAAAAATATTATGTTAGTTTGCCTTATGCATTATGCATTATTCAAACCATATTTGTATTGCAAAAACGAGCGATTCGTTCTGTGTACCGTCTAGGCTCTCGGGTTTCTCTCAGAGAAAAGTTTAAGGAGACTGGTATCATGGCTGTGGCATCACAGTACATTTACTCAAATATTTTATATGCCCGTAAAAATATCCATAATTTCAATAAGAAAGAAGATATCCATAATATTAACCTTAGAGCTAAATCCAAACTCATGGTACCACGATTTCGTTTAACCAAGGTAAACAACTCTTTTATGGGGAACTGTATACGTTTTTACAATAAGATTCCGTAGCATATATTAAGTTTATCATTTCCTAAGTTTAAAAACTACATTAAAAATATTTTGATCGAAAAATCATATTACAAAATTGAAGGCTACGTGTTAGATAAAGATGTATGGAAAGACGACACGGCTCCAGAATCCACACAAATTTGATTCAAAGTGTACTCCATAGCATTTAAGTTTATTTGAAAAGAGCAATCCCTAGAGTTTCTTGCTCGTTCTTCTCAGGGAGGTCAGCGTAGTGAACGAGCAGTAGCTTAAATGTGACGATTTCAAGTGTAAATTTATTTTACCTATGAAATAAATAATCTTTGACTTTGACTTTGACTTTGGAAGGATGAAGCAATGCACTTCGTGCAAATGGGTGGTATAACAATGACATAAGGGTTCCGGAGTTTCTACTTGGTCGAAGGAGGATTTAAAAATCGTTTATCTTCCTTATCGTCTTTGACGCAGTCATTAGCTATAGCTAAAAGTATACTTGTAACAAGTATACTTGTTATCGCAAACACCTAAGTTCGTAATGGCGATACAATGAGTCTATTGTATAACTTATAAAAAATTATTTGTAGCAATTTGACCCATGTTCGTTAATTACAATAAGTTCAATGAAACTGGTAAAACATATTTTGCAAAATAAAAAAGTAATTTCAAAATTGATCATAGTATATTGAGCTAGCCCATACGTTCATAATGGGAGGGCCTGGGTTGTAGTTCCCACGCAAGTTCCCGTAGATTGGGAGCTTCATGGTCTCCACACGAGGTCTTCTTGACCGAAATGCTCACAATAAATTCCAAAATCTCAGAGCAAGTGTGTTTTAGTGCATCAGCCGCCGACATGTAGTGAGAGATTTTAGAACCTTCTTACCGCTGTCGATACCTTTACAGGTGCCTCATGCTAACGTTGATGTCGCTTTTTGATCAAATGTGTTATTAAAATAACTCGACTAGTTTTTGCTATTTAACACAAAGATCGCACACATCGAAAAATTTCTTCGACCCGATGGGACTTCAACTCATGACTAAGCTGTACCGCAGTGCTGCTCTAACCAACTGAGCTACAGGTCAAGCGGCGCTGATTGCCGAAAATAAATAATAACAAATAGTCTCAGTACAGATTAGTAAAAAAACCCACCTCAAAAGTCATTCATCCCCTAGTTTGCCACCCTTAGAGATGGAATATTTATTTCAAATTGAAATAAAACCACTCCTGAGGTTCCTCTTTCCAAAAAAAAAAAAGAATTATCAAAATCGGTTCACAAATATCGAAGTTATCGCGTAACATTACGTAAAACAAACATAAAGTCGGATTGAGAATCTCCTTGCTTCAAGTCGGTTAATAAACAATAAATAACGCACACATTCGTAGCCCCGCACTAGGGAAATCCTGGGTCTCGGGTGCCATGGATATACACATGTAGAACACCACAAATTAACACCCAAAATCAGGAGGGAAATAAATGTAGACCATATAAATATTTCTTCAGCCCGGGAATCGAACCCGGGACCTCTGCGTGGCAGACCAGCATAGTACCCGTTCGGCCAAGGAGGCAGTTGGCATAAATCCAGTACAACGATCTATAAAAAAAAATATATAGGAGAATTTCGACTATATGTATAATTTTAAATTTATATAACTTAACTTTCTACTTATAGACTTTAAAATTGAGAAACAACAGTTCTCTTAACGAGCTACATCTGCCATTAATGATACTATAGCACCGCCACGCTATGATGACAGTTTGGACGTTTGTCCACTTATCAAGTTTCGTATTAATTCATAACTACGTTGAAGCAGCCAATTGCTGCACATTGTTGTCAATAGTGACGTGCAGTCAAATTTATGGAATGTATAATTTTACCACACAACTCGGCATTTGTTGTTCGAAAGTCGAAATTTTTAAAAACGATATCTAATGCGATCATCACTTACGGGATAACTGTCCAGCAAAATTTCTACCTTCGGCAAACTCGCGCCAAAGCTCAATGCAAGACAAAGCAAATTTTCGTTTTATTAAAACTTTCTAATCAGCTACCCCTTGCAATACTAGTTATAAATCTAAAAACTTATAGATGTGACTCGAGATTTGACCTCACTATTGTAATCTGTCAAAACGGCCATCATAGCGTGCCGTACTTAAATACTTTCAGTACCTAAGTACTCGCTGTTATCAACATTGTCTCTGTAACAAAAAGCGAACTTGGAACACCAGTTAGCACAGTCAACTACCAAGCTTACCTACCAAGCTCACGAAGTTTACCACTCTTAATAAGCTTTAAACGCATTGTAAATTAATTCCTGTACACGTAATTTATGGACTTGGAACTTTGGACTTGAATGGATGAATAAAATTATGAGGCGTAAAAAAATTTGCCTAATTTGATTCAGTATTTCATGTTCTACTTTGTAATGTAAATAATTAATTTTCATTTAATTATTGTAAGTTACTTCCTTTAGTGATGTAAATAATAAGACGGCAATACTAGAAGCTTTTTCGAAAGTTATTGTGTTACCACCACGCTAAGGTTATACGGTTTTTGAAAGAATTTGAATAGGTTTTTGTTAGAGGAATATGTTAAACTCTGACCTGCTCACTAACTTCACGTCATGGGAGCTCTGCGGTCGTAGCGGGTGCGATGTCCTTGCTTGCTTACCTTGGATTTTTATACCTTTAATTTTTTCTACTAACGTTTATATACATTTTAGTAACAGTCGAGTACCTTGTTTCAACTGCCAAGCAGTAAAGTGAACATTACTGCGTTCCGGTTTTGAAGGGTTAAGGTGGTTTTCCACCGGCGAGGCGAGGAGAGACGAGGCGAGACGAGAATAGAAATTTTTATGGCAAAATTTCAATTCTCTCAAATTTTTGAGGACTTCACTGATCTGGTCAATGTAAGTCCTTTCTGGGACATCGTCATATAACCCTTCCGTCCAAATTCCCATCATAAGTCTGTTTGGTAATTCTTCTTACCTCCATCCGCTCTACATGCCCAAACAACCTCAACATTTCTTTCTTTCTCTATTCTAGTCACCATATCATGTTTCAAGCCACATCTTTCACGTATAATTTTTTTTCCCTCAAAGATCTCATCTCTATTGCAATAATTTTACTTTCCTTCTTCTTCTGACACTATTTTAGATTTTTGTGTAAATAATTAATTTCTTTTAGTCACTACGTTCTCTTTCAAACCATATTGTTACAAATTAGTTAAACTATTTTAATAAAATCAACTCTAATAACTAAGAACATCAGGGCGCATAAGTTCATGATAAAAGCTTTGTGAAGTCAGAGTCAAGGGGGTGAAAGAGAAGCACCATTTGAGAGGTAATCATCTCAAATGATGCTCCACGGCGAGGTAAGCTGCAAAGCCTTTAACTTAATCCAATATTCCTCACAGGTGCATCGTTCGTGCGGGCTTTGTTAGAGATAGCTGTCTGGTTAATAACAATAATAACGTAACAAACAATTGCGCTAATTACCGACACTAAAACTAGGACTACGAATTTTACTGTACCCAGAATACTCAGATTTATAGCGGGCATTACGTTCATTCCTTCCTCGAACTTACAAGATGTGGAATGATCTTTCTCCTTTGCGCTATGATATGGGGTTCTTCAAAAAGCGTGTCAAGACAGCTCTCAGAGACCGGCAACGCATTGGCAGTTAATCTGATGTTGACATACACCTATTTTATAAATATTCCAAAATATAAGTTGTCTCAAGTTTATTTTTTAAACGCATAAAGTATTTAAATATGTATGTAGGTCATTGACTTACAATTATATGGACGTCGGGTCCGCGCTAAAAAGTGTCCGAACTTATAGGGCGTTAAAATCGTATACAGAGCGTCATTCACGCTTTAGTTTTCGTTTGTTCGACTGACAGCGAAGCAAGCAAAATTAGATAGTACTGCGATGACATTACAATTTAAAGTCAACGTTTTAGCTTTTTCATATTCCTTTACATGTCACTACGTTTAAATAGGTTGACTTGGGACATTTTTTTCGTGGTTTTTGTATTAGACCCGTCGCCCATTTATTTGTAAGTCAATGATGTAGGTACTATAGAAACACAACTACAATATAATTTTTGGAGACAATAATTTGTAGTAAATATTTAGTAGGAAATAATCATATGTCGCCAATGTACTCAAACTCTACACAAATATAATCAGCAGGTCGATTATACCTTACGATAACTCTGTTGTCGACCGTTACGATTAGATATAATACGATTTCTTTTCATTTTTATTCATAATAACCGAATCGAACGCCAAATTGTCGCATTCGAAACCAAACCGAAAGACGTCACTCCCGATTGGATATCGTTTTCGAATCGTAAGGCGCTTTTCGAGCTATTCAGAATATTCGAGTTTAAACGTTCCATTCGGATTCGGATACGATATCGTTATCGAACAGCGTTTACGGAGTTATTCGGCGAATATAGATTATAAGAAGAAATCCTTTTATATATATTTTTAAGGCTTTAAAGGCCTAAAAATAGGAATGAATTAGTCTCGTATTAAAATTAATTAATAAAATTGAACAAAATCCAGATTTTATTTAAAATATTAAAAGATTTTCATATTACATTCTTGTTTTGTAAACAATAAGACGTTCGGTAACTTTCATTCGATAATTGTGTTCTGAATAACGTTTGTAGCCTTTGCCGGTCGAGAAGTTCGAGTAATTGTACGGGTGTGACGTCATTTCGGTTCGGTTTCGAATACGACAGTTTGACATTCGATTGGGTTATTGTGAATAAAAGTAAAAAGACATCGTAGGATATCTAATCGAATCGGGCGACAACAGAGTTATCGTAAGTTTCCTGAATCGTCCTGCAGGTTCGAGAAGTCCCGAGATTTGTAAAAGGGAATGTCCATATTATTCTTTCGTTTACTAATTTTACCTATTTTTTAAATGAACTTCAGTTCCGATCACTGATTATCAATTATTGCAATAATAATCTATATGGAATGTCAATATCATTTAAAATTCGGTGGCCGAATGGTTATCCTGCTGGACTGTCACGCAAAGGTTCCGGGTTCGATTCCCGGGTCGGGAGAAATATTATAAATATATGTTTGTCTAGATATATGTATGTGTGTCCATGGCACCCGCGATTCAGGGTTTCCCTAGTGCGGGCTATGAGTGTATGTGTTATTATTATTAATTAATGAATCCCACAACATCCAAAGAACTGATTAGACTATTAAGATCGCTTTTCAAATAATTGGTCTTACTGGAAATCGAACTCGGGACTTCCTCCTCCTAGCGCACCTAGTGCTAACCTTTAGTCTGCTGAGGTCGTTAAAAATTGTGTATAAAATGCATACATGCAAACATATTACGTAATTATGTAATTTTCGTCAATATTTTAATTAAATTTCAATCATATTCTCTTACCAAATCCAATTAAAAATATTACCACGAATCATTAATTGGACCGAATTACAAATAATGGAAGCGAAAAATTAATTGCATCCCATATTTGTTGAGACCATTATTCATTTCGATAAATCAGTTTTCGGTGAAACGTTATTACTTTCGGAACATAAATATGTTTCGAATAAATGGTGCTTTGACACGTCAACCCGCAACAAAGGAGCCGTGAAATATCAGAAGAAGAATAAAAGTCATACCGTGGTAAGAAGCCAGGAGTTAATATTAATCAATAAGTGCATAACTACGAAGTTTTAAAATCTACAATGTAACATTAGTATTATTATTAATACTCTTTAATTCTGTAACAAACACTATTGATTAATTCTGTTAACGCTATCTATTGGTCAACTGCTCTACTGCTAGGCGCTTTGCTATATGAATAATAATGATGATGTGCTGTTGGCCATCAATATGGCTAACTTGTCCCTTTCCATGGCCAAAGGAAACAGTTGTTCTGGGCGTATGAGTCCAGTTCTCTCTTGTGAAGCGTAACAATGAGTTTTTAAGTCTTCCAGCTCTCTAATCTCTAGTCTCTCCAGTCTTCTTGACTTCAACTTTTCCCAGCAGTATCAGTTGAAGCAGTCCGTATCTATCGTGTTGAACATCAATTATCAGAGCAAAATAATTCATTCCCGGACTACCCGGAAAACCAGATCAGAACTAATTTAGAAAAAAATATTTTCTTAAATTAGTCCAGTCAGGAATTGAGTTGGGTCTTTCTCATCTAGCGCCACAATGGGACACAGAAGTCGAGACATACAGTGTGTTGTTTTGCATACTCGCAATATTTAAGAAATTAATAATATAAATAATGCTAAATCATCTAAAAATATAAAAAAATATATTCTGTTCAATATTCTGGCTAATTGCATTTCGACAAGTTTTGCAAAATTGTCCCAACTCATATGCACCACGCAAGGGCAGTAACCCCGCCACCCGTTTCACCGAGCGATACGTAATCTTACTCGATCGCTTATTTACCTATTATTTAAATTATGAGTATGTACTAGTATTGTTATAATTTACTATTTATTTGGTGCTGGTGGATGGTGCTGGCTATGCCGAGATTCGCACGTAAGTTTCGTTTCAACATTAGACTCCAAAACTTTGAAAGCAGAAACTTCGACACTCGTATTCTCCGCGTAACCTAAACATTTCACATCATACCGTAAGAATATACACGCACTTGTACTACTAACTCTTTTTTTGCACCACTAACTCTTGTTTACATCTAAAGCACATAGAATTTCGTGTCAGACTAGAATAGAATGTGACTACGCGGGATGTCAGCGTGACGTAGACTGTCAGTACGGGAAGCAAGGTCGACTGATCTACCAATCGCGCGCTCGATACGATACTACCCACAGTCGCTACCCGGACCCACCACCAAATAGATCTAAAATGCATTTCTTTTTGCGCATTTAGGGTCATTGTTCAAAATGTTTGCAAGTACGAATGTCGTGCAAGTCAATGACCTTTGGAACGAATTTGTTTACCGCAATCATTGACTTACAATTATATGGTCGTCGGGTCCGCGCTAAAAAGTGTCCGAACTTATAGGGCGTTAAAATCGTATACAGAGCGTCATTCACGTTTTAGTCTTCGTTTGTTCGACTGACAGCGAAGCAAGCAAAATTAGACAGTACTGCGATGACATTACAATTTAAATTCAACGTTTTAGCTTTTTCATATTCCTTTACATGTCACTACGTTTAAATAGGTTGGCTTGGGACATTTTTTTCGTGGTTTTTGTATTAGACCCGTCGTCCATTTATTTGTAAGTCAATGACCGCAATTGATAAAAAAATAGGAATTTACAAAATTTTTTCGATTTATTTTTTTAGTAATTTGTCTTCAGTTTCGGATGTAGAATGACCTCTGTAAATATGGCGAAAATGCAAATCAAGACATTGTAAATGTGGTTAGGCGTTCACCCACTACACTGACTTAAAAGTAGGTACTACAGATATTTTATTTTATTGAACGTATAAAATAAATAAAATAAATATTAGACAACATCACAAACGAGTACGTTGCTCTGATCGTAAAGCAAGTAGCACTTGTGTTATGGAAATCGAAAGCAATCACGGTAACATAAACCCCCAGACCCGAGACAATATAGAAAAGTTAGTTTTTCTACACTGACCCGGCCGAGGATAGAACCTGGGACCTCGGAGATGGTGACACATGAATGAAAACCGGTGTGCAGGTCAGTCGACCACGGAGGTCGTCTACAACACATGATGAACTTCATGATTTTTTTGCAACCAAGCATTTTGTGAAAATACTCCATAATAGTCCGTCTAACATTTATTTAAGTTTTGATATATGCATGCCTCCGAAGTTCCGTAATTACTGACATACAACCAAAGACAAAGAATGCAATACTTCCTGGAATCTTTTATTTTTTAATTTTTCTGAAGAAACGTGCTCTTTATCTCCAATATTTATGCAGTCAACAGATTAAGTAACGAAGATTATTCAATTTGATAAATTTTGGTACCTGTCTTATAAATTATAATAATAATAATAATAATAAATTTATTTCCTTCACACACAATTTCAACCATAATTAAACATTCTTAAGTAATAAAACATTTGTTGTCTGTAAAGGCTGGAGCCTAAACTAGGATACCCTGTGCTATAGGTCTCCAGGCCTCCGCCTACGGATAAAGTATCAATAAAACATTGGCTGCGTCACGAATAATTGCTGAGAGAAAGAAACTCAAAATTTGGTTTATACAAATCAAAAAATTATAAATATAAATAAAATTCAAAATTAGAGGGCAAGTATTTTGTTGTG
>NW_020653856.1:2210629-2216580 GCF_003589595.1 Hyposmocoma kahamanoa
TGTGTGTGTGTGTGTGTGTGTGTGTGTGTGTGTGTGTGTGTGTGTGTGTGTGTGTGTGTGTGAGTGAGTGAGAGTGTGTGTTTGTGTGTGTGGGAATTAACTATAATGGAACATGAAGGAGGTTTTCGGTTTCCTCATATGACAAAGTCAATAGCCTTTTAGTGACTTTTAGTTTATAAGAAGGGCCCGAGGAAGCCGAAGAAGTGATGGGCAAAGGATGTAGACCACGACGAATAATGGCACACACGATCACGGCGTCGAAAATTAACTATCCGAGATCGATCGTAAGATGTCTGCGAATGTACCCTCAGGATGGTGTACAGAACAAATAGTTGGCGTACGGATAGAACTTGCCAATCTCGGAAAAGTTCTCGAGTTGGAAAAAGGAATGGTCGGAATGACGCCACTTTCAAAACCGCTCGTTGAGCCACTTCCAGTTTCATAAAAGTCGTTTTTGCTACACCAGCCCAGGATGAAATGCAGTAAAGAAGAATGGTTTGACACGTAGCAAAGTATACCATCCTAAGAACATCAAAATCGGCTATATGACGTAAAGTTTTGAAAACTACTATTAATTTTCGAACACGGTTAGAGAGAGAATTAATATGATTTTTAAAATTAATATGTTGGTCAATATTTATACCCAAATATTTGAACTCTTGGACGGATTGCAGAGCGGGGCACCGGCATCCACCACGATTACAACTATCAGGAGAGTCATGAGCAATGAGTGTGTGGCCAATAGTAGGCAGCGAATTAGAGCGCATCCCAAATACCATATATTTGGTTTTTTGTGCGTTTAAAGTTAACAGATTACAGTTTAACCAACCTAGGATAGAGTTGAGTCCTATTTGAGCACATTGAAAAACTTCCTGCCAAGAGTCAGCTTGGAACGAAAGTGTATTATAATGAAATGAAATAAACTATAAACAATTATAATAAATTCCTATTGTTTATTATAACGAATCGTCGGTTCTTCTCCATATGGAAGGGAATCATCACTTGCATCTTTATTAACATTAATTATTATTAATTCTTAAGTACACAAATTGTCAAATGCAACATCGCGATCTCTATCAGACAATATAATAATATAATAATAATAATAATAACGCACACACTCAACATAGCCCCGCACTAGGGAAACCCTGTGTCGCGGGTGCCATGGACACACACATAGACAACGACAAATTACACCCAAACTCACGAGAGAAATAAATGTAGGCCATACAAATATTTCTCCCGGCCCGGGAATCGAACCTGGGGCCTCTGCGTGGCAGTCCGGCATGGTAACCGTTCGGCCACAGAGGCAGTTAGAATATGTTCTTTTTTGAATCCGCTCACATTCACGATTAAAACTTCTTCATAAATAAAATCGACTATTATAAAAAATCGAATCAGAAACCCATTAAGACATCACTAATTGATTAGAATTCGAGCTGTCAAAAGTTAAATAAATGATTGGACGGAGTATAGTTTGTTATTATTATTCATTCAAAGATCACACAACGTAAAGAAAACTTCCTTCTATCTGACTGGACCACTGCTCTTACAAACTAGGCCTGAAACTCAGTTGCACGGCCTCGGTGTAGCAAAAGATGCACGTTCTAGTCTGGTCAAATCGAAGAAATGTTTCTTTGTGTTGTTCCATACTACCAATATTTTATCACTAAAGTTGCAAGCCACCAAGAAACCAAGAAAAAGTAACTGTTAAGCCATAAAAGTGCTAATAAACAGAAATTTGGAGGCAGATTTGGCAATAAATGAGCAGTCATTCTGCCACTATTTATCATGGAGCCGTAACGAAGTAATGATGCGGAAAAGGCGTGCCATTCACGCTATATAATATAAAACGCTATGGAATAAAACAGTGACTATAATTTCCCATTTCTGTAGAAGGTTCGAGGAAAATCTGACAGAAAGTGTAAAACTGAATTACTTGCTCCATAAATCAAGGAAGAAAGATCTTCTTCAACTTAAGAGTCTATACAATTAAATGCAAATGAAGTAGGTTTCTAGATAATTTAAACTAAAAGTGGGTACAACTTTATTAGTATATCACAAGAGTGCTTTGAGAAACTATCTGTAGGTGTTAAGAGCGATTCTTATCTTTTTCTCAAGCAACCCTTGTAGAATGCTACAAGACCATTTATAGAATGTAGATAGTTTTTATTTAGTCTTTTAGATAGTTTTTAGATAATAATAATGGTATTTTAAAACCAAAGTAACTAAAGCGTTACAAACGTAAGACGCAATTCTCTTAATACTAATTGATTTCAAGTTTAATGGCTTACAAAATATAAATTATCAAAATTGCAACATGGCGAAATTAGATATAATATTTTTGACTTTTTCGCGTAATGTTTAATCGGTTAAAAAGCGCGAATTGATGTGCGACTTTAAATACATTGTGAAAAGTGATGTAAAACCTGTCATAAAAGTAATGCGCTCACTAAATTTGAAATATTTATGTATAAAATATAAATTTAATAAAAATACAGTTATCGATTTTCGGTTTTAAATATTTATAGAAAGCTTAAATATACAAAATAACTCACAAAACAAACCATTTCTAAGAAGTTCTAGGCTTCTTCAAGCCAATTTCAACCTAGATTTATTTTTTAAAAAGAAAATAAATTGTTCTCGGCTACTTCATAGTCATTCTTTAAAAATAAAAATGGCGATAAGAATTTAAAGCTTTTTTCAAAACGCTGCTGAGAGCATTTTGTCTTTAGCTTTATCTATAGTCCATGTTGTACCCGCTCCAGTTAAAATTGGGAGCATTACACTCGAAGTTGTTGACCATTACGTATACCTGGGGCAGACAGTCCAGTTAGGTAAGTCCAACTTTGAGAAAGAGATCTCTCGTCGAATCCAGCTCGGATGGGCAGCGTTCGGGTAACTCCAAAAAATCTTTGCGTCCAAATTACCTCAATGTCTCAAGACGAAAGTCTTTGACCAGTGTGTGTTGCCAGTGATCACATATGGATCAGAAACGTGGTCCCTCACTATAGGCCTCATAAGAAGGCTCAAGGTCACTCAGCGGGCAATGGAGAGAGCGATACTCGGTATTTCCCTGCGTGATAGAATCAGAAATGAGGAAATCCGTAGGAGAACTAAGGTAACCGACATAGCTCGAAGAATTGCTCAGCTGAAGTGGCAGTGGGCGGGGCACATAGCTAGGAGAACCGATGGCCGTTGGGGCGGAAAGGTTCTTCAATAGAAAAACTTTAGAATACGAAAAGATTATTTTTACTTGCTTTATGTAGTTGATCTTGTAGAAGAATATTCACTCCTATGAAGTTTTATGATTGTCTACAAAACGCGATGTTTCTAAGCGATTTTTTCTTTTGACAGTATTACAAAACCTTTAAAAAAATTATAGAAATAGTGAGCGTATCATGCAATAAAAAACTTTTCAAAACACTAGGTCAAAAAAACAATTTAATTTGTCGCAAAAAACCTTATTCTGTATAATTATATGGAATATGATATATGACTAGAAAAGTGGATAAATTCCCTACCATATAGATATAAGGAATATTTTAATGACATGCCTATATAACTTATGTCGGAAGAAATAAAATTTTCATTAGAAAATTGAGGTTATTTTTTCACGCCAACCACAATGATTTCACTGTATTTTATTGCTAGACGGCACAATACACATACACAACATTGAAGTACAGTGTTTATGCGCTCATTTCAATTGTTTTTATCATTTCAGAATACGGAATTACTTCACAATGTTTATTTATTTGTCAACAAACAAAAACCGGCTCGCGCGCGAATTACGACTATTGTATCCAGCGTTGCCGATTTGTGGGGAATTCCCCAAATTGTGGGTAATTTCAACTAGATTGGGGATTTTGTAGGGATTGGCGGTTTGTGAGGAAAATGTGGGGATTCTAACATTTTATCATTTTGTTTAATCTATCAATTGCTGATGCATCGCTAGTTTGATCGTTACTGTTAGAAACACTGTGATGGACTATATCGACGTGTTTTTCAACATCGCACATCCCTCGTATTATTAACAAGCAGCTTAAATGAATTACTATTAGAGCACTTGGTTCTGAATTGTAAAATTACCAGTCGGTGCGTGTTGAATTCGTGATTCTTTCTCCCGTTTAGGCCGGTCCCCGGTATGAAGCAAAACGAAATCAGCTATTGATAAACAAAGCCGAGCAGTTGGTACTTCCACACCACAACTTACCACTCGTCAACTTTAAATATGAAATACCTAAATGGTCAAAACTCATTGATTATTTCTAACATTAACATAGTGTCACCAAAAGCACAACAAATAATCAATTTACTTAATTTTGTAAGGCAAAGAATAATGATTTTTATTTCAAAGACTGAGTACAAATTAATGTTGAATAAAAATAAATAAACGATTTAAGGTCATCTAATTTTATAATTAGTTTTACATTTTACATTCTGTTTACATTCACAGCAAACGTAATAGATTATTACATTTTGAGTTTCTTAATTCTTTAGTATATTTTTAAGGGATATATTTCTAATACATAATGAAAACTTGAGATGTGGGGAATTGGTGGGGAATATGTACTTTGTTCTCCCCAAATTTGGGGATTTTAACCGTGATTTTTGGGGATTTTGAACAATTGGCATTGGCAACGCTGATTGTATCGAATGATGTGACTTAATGTCCAAGGTTCACCACCTCCACCAGATCTTTTAATATTCTTTACTTTATCCATTTTGCATGAACTCTTACAACGTCCAATAGAGTAAAAACCCTAATGTAGTATTTTATGAAATAAAATCTACTGAAGACGCGCTATAACGTGTTTGTCATAAGTAAAAACACTACAGAATGTCTATAGAATAATTTTACTAAAAATAATCAGTTGTTCTACAGATGAATTTAAAATAAGAAGAGAAGAGTAAATCTTAAGAGATATTACATTTAATTAAGTCGTTTGGTATTAAGAAGGTTTTAAAATTTTGATTTGAGTGAAATAAGTTTAGTTAGTTTTTTTCTTTTATCTAAAACCATTTATACAGAACTATTATCTAAATATATACCATATTAAGACTGCTTATAGATATAACAGTTTAAAGGCGTATAAAGTGTGCTCCTTGGGATGTCACCCGCATGAATACAATGAACTAACGATGCGGTAACGATAGGTACTAACTGGGTGATAAATCTTTCATAGATTTCTCATAGATGGCGCTACGACTAAAAAGTTGTTGAAAAACGAAATACAAAGACACGACGCAAGCACATAGAAAAATTCATGAGGTCCGGTGGTTCGTTTCGTGGCTTAGTTGGTATAGCGTCTGGTACGGTAAGCTAGAATAGAAGACGTCGCGGTCGGTTCGAATTCGGCCGGATCGAAGGAATTTTTTCCGAGTATTCGATCTTTGTATTAATAATTATAACAAAGTAGTGGAGTAATTTCACAAAAAATAATTGAATATGAATTCAATAAAAATTTTAAATACAGCGAATAACGTCATCTCTCGCCAGGACCGGTTGGTAGCTGTAAAGATACTAACTGGGCGATAAATCTTTCATAGATTTCTCAAAGATGGCGCTACGACTAAAAAGTCGTTGAAAAACCAAATACAAAGACACGACGCAAGCACATAGAAAAATTCGTGAGGTCCGCTGGTTCGTTCCGTGGCTTAGTTGGTATAGCGTCTGGCACAGTAAGATAGACGACGTCAGTTCGAATCCGGCCGGGTCGAAGGAATTTTTTCTGAGTGTTTGATCTTTGTTTTAATAATTATAAGAAACGAGTGGAGTAATTTCACAAAAAATAATTGAATATAAATTCAATAAAAATTTAAAATACAAAGAACTAATTTGATTTTGACTTCGTTCATTAAAATATTAATAATATTGTCAGTGATTTTGTTATTCAATACACATACTGCTTATAGACAGCCATTATTCCTGATTCTTTAAACAAAAT
>NW_020653856.1:2261580-2330004 GCF_003589595.1 Hyposmocoma kahamanoa
CTATCCACACCGGGGGACTAGAAATAAATTAAAAAATGGTGAATAGCTCCTTGTGAAAGAGTTCGTCCAGGGTAGTACTGCCGCATTACTGTGTTCCGGTTTTGAAGGGTAAGGGTGCTGGCGAAATTACAGGCACATGGGACTTGTCGACTTATGTCTCAGGGTGACGGGCGCAGTGGCAGTGCCCCTCAAATCTTTGCGATTTAAAGTTCTGAGTGGCACTGCAACTGTTATGGACAGGCGTGTAGCTTACCATCAGGCGCACGACTTGTTCGTCCCGTCACTTGATATTATTAAAAAAAGAATGGCTATGGAGTGGAATTCCCTGCATTCAGACTTATTCCCTGAACGTTATAACTTGGACCTTTTGAAGGCGAGATTAAATAGGCATTGTTTAGGCGTATACACACCTAATTAATGCTCCATCGTCGTCCATGAGGTCACTTTCCATGGTATTCCAGGTGAGATGGTGTTTAAATGCGCACTTAGATATCTTATAAAAAACTGTATGTATAGGAGGGTTTAGGTCTCTCCATCGAGTACGTAACTAGAAATAGACGAAATGTCATTTAATTCGTTTGAAAACTATTCTGCCAAATCATTACGGTATTAACTGTGCTCCGATTGGGCAGCCCGAATTCGAAACAATTGACGGGTATCGTTAGATCTTTCACTTAAGCTGGTCGATTAGAACCAGTTTAAATTAAACTTTGCCGTAACGGACGAAAATTAAAAAATTACATATTTAATATTTAATTACCGAAGAAAGGTGATTCCGTTTGTTTTGTGATTAGATGTTTTGCTGTTTTTCCTACACCACCGAATGAAACAGCTCGCCATAGTTAGAGATATTGTCTTTGTTACAATTAATACTGAATATTTTTGGAATATACATAGACGTATATACACGCGATACAATTTCAGCTTTCTAATTTGTGATTTTAGTGCAAACGAGAGTTGATATTTAAAAGTGATATAAGGTCCATTTGCCTGATGATTGTTTCGTCTCTATTTCTGGTTATATACTCGATGGGACTCTCTCTACTCACTTGACGTTTTTCGTTTAATGTTTTCACTTCACTTTTGTTCGAATATTTTTACATTTTGTCTTATTCTTAAATTTCTTATTAAATATTGTTTATGTAAGTTTTAGAGCATATAGGACAGGAGGCGCTATTAGCGTTATTTCGCGAACAAAACTTTCTGCCTCTTTTTTAGGGTAGCACTAAAAGCAAACAAGTGCACTCACATGCAAAATTGAATTGTCTCACTATGGTCTCACACAAACAAAAGTCTACAACACTAGCTTATTTTTACAAATACACAGATAAAACACGCATTCATGTCATGTCCGTACACAGAATAGGCCTATAAAAATAAATCGATTCTCATAAATATACTAGAGACGGAAGTTATCGACGTGAAGGTGTCGACACGTATTACGTACTGGTTAATCATGTATATGAAAAATGTAATTCCACCCTTGGCTAGACTGGATGTAGTGAATTTCTTTTTCCAATTTTGTGTGTAGTGTAACAGTGGTTGTTTTACTTGTATTTGCCAATGACTTACCAATAAATGGATGACAATAAAACAATCCAGTCTAATCTAAAAACCGCGAAAATATGTCCGGAGTTTTTTTTTCAGTTTATGGCTTTTCGCGGTCAGCGTTGGAGCCAATGACAAGCCTGGCCTGAGTTAATAAATTAAAAACAACTAAAACATTTAATTGAAACTGTAAAGTCATTGCAGTATTGCTTAATCTTGTTTGCCACAATTTAAAGGCCTAAAAATTATCCATATTCAGCTTCTACTGGAAATAACAAAATGCACCATATTTAGCTTTTAGTGAAAACTACTTGAACACAAGAGTGATGTAGTAGTCTTAATGTCAATATTAATTAATTTTATTGTATTATGTTGAAATTTATACGAATTCACTTCAAGTAATAAGAATTGTGCAGATATATAGGTACATACAAATATTGTAAATGTGAAAATAGCTGTGTATTTCTGTCAGTCAGACGTGCTGTAACAAATGTATTGATGATTCGAATTTCTAGATTCCAACTAGAAGTAAACTCAAAGTTTTATAATCTCGAAAACCGACTTATAACAAAACAGTTACGTTTTCAAGGGAATTTTGGTTGCTTATTACAAAAAAGATTAAGTTACTTTGTTTTGTTCTTATAATTTTCCTTGCCTACAATATTCCTAAAAAAACCTAAAAAAGTAAACATTTGGGATTACAAAAATTCGAGCAAACTTTACTTCGGGCAAATGTATTTTCGGACTTCTGATTGAAAACGCCAACCAGTAAAACGAATACAACAATATTTTGTTAGTTATTTATTACTAACATTTAATAAAAAGTAATTTAAAAAAATAACATTAACATTAAATCAACTCTATAGTTTTTGTCCTAAATGTAAATATTTATTATAACACCTGGTAACACATTAGCGATACAGTTCTTATAAATATCAGCTCTCGTTTGCACTGAAATATAGACAGGCTAACTACTGATCTATGTGTACGTCTCCGTATATTCCAAAAAAATATTCTGTATTTATTGTAATAAAGATAATATCTCTAATAATGCTGCGCTGTTCTATTGGTGGTGTGGGAAAAACAGCAAAACATCTAATTACAAAACAAATGGAATCACATTTCATCGGTAATTAAATATTAAATATGTAATTTTGCAATTTTCGTCCATTAGAGCAAAGCTCAATTTAAATGGTCGATTTGAAGTGAAACAGTTGACGACACCCGTCAATTGCTTCGAACTCGGGCTAGCCAATCGGAGCGCAGTTGTCACAGTAATGATATGGCAGAATAGTTTTCAAACAAATTAAATGACATTTCGTCTCTATTTCTGGTTATATACTCGATGGTACTCGTATATGTACTTTTTATTTTTATTTTTTTCTTACAATATGGCATGATTTATGATGTTTTATATTAAACAATTACAATTTATTTTCATTATTTATAATTTATTACATTATTATTTAATACACAATAAGACGGAGAAATCAATTTACATAATCTGTCGATAGAAATAGGAGCTTAAAGAGCGCGTCGCTTCTCTATAACGAAAAAACACCGTCCATGAAGTACTGCATTTTTTGTCTATAGTTGCCTGTTAGTAAATGGGGAACTTCATAGACATGCTTATGTCAAACGTTCGATGTTTTCAAATATTTTTATGTGATCGATAAATTGAATCAATTAAAATGAAAATTAGCAATTAATGTAAAAAATAGGCTTGTGTATGGAATGTAATTCTACCCTTGGCTAGACTCGATGCAGCAGAGATTTTTCTGCGAGTGTGTATAGCGCACGACGACAAGTTTCGTGGAGTACTTGACGCGGTGAATTCGATAATGGACATGAAAAAACATCGATTTGAAAGTAGTGTTTATTATGCGATAGTTGTTTGTGCTTGTACCTTGACGGAGGGGGATTGGCTATCGATGACGTTTCCAGTCCTATATGCTCTAAGATGTAAGTGGCCAGTTCCGGAAACTTATAGTGCGCCCTATGTAACGTCATAAATCATTATTTGTTGAAATTTAAGCTGAACTTGGCCACGTCTCTACCTCTGTCGTTGTTTGTTTTGTAGCGATTGTTTGGCTTACGTTTAAAAATATTATAAATAGGCTGTATTGTGAAACCTTTGCGTACTCAAACAAATGGGTAAAAAAAAATTGCGTTTGTTGTCATTGTTAACAAAATATTTTTAAAAATGGCGGGTTTTATTACACAAATTAATTTTTAGTTTATGTATATTACGTTGTGCGTTTCTTGATTATTTGTTACCATTAAGCTAATGGCTCTGAAGCCAATGCTTTATAAATAAGTAAATTAATTAACAAAATATACATTAAATATTGGTTGTATTATTTTATTCACTTGTAGAAAAGGTATTGTATGAAATCATTAAATAATTAAGTCTTAAACTCTCGTAACTATTACGTAGACCTTAAGTTACTTAAAATTATTACAAATCCGCAAATATAAACAAAACAAAGCGAAAAATCCGACTAGATTTCCCGTCTCTTTCTCTCCCACTGTTGTCTTAGCAGCGGCGAACAGAAGGCTAATGGCCTTAATATTAATGCGGAAGCAGAGGGAGCGCAGAGAAAGTAGCATCTAAGTCGATTAAGAACCCTAAGTTATCAGGCCATTATAAAATCCTAGGTATAGCAAAGGATTTATCGATTATGTATGTAATATCCATTCTAATAAATAAGTTACGCACTAGGCTCTCATAAATCCTCACATGAATCCGTATAACTTAAAATTTATAGACCATAGCGTCTGTTGGAGGGATAGTCGGTAATAGTCGGCGATGGTCGGCGAGCAGTCGGGCGGAAAATCGGCTCGCCAGATTTTCATCAAATATAATCCTCTTATTGGCTCTTGTGTGAATAGTGCGGGAATAGGTACCAGGCTAGCAGGGTTATGGAAGATAACTGTAATTTAAACGCAAAGTTAAATATGTCATTCTTTACAAATGTTCATAAGCACGAAACAAGCAGGAAACTCTAGGCTCGTTGCAAATAAACTTAAATGCTATAGTCTACAATTTTGTAATATGACTTTTCAATTAATATACTTTTAATATAAACTTAGTATATGCTCCGGAATCTTATTGTGAAAACGTATACAGTTCCCCATAAAGAATCGTTTACCTTAGTAAAACGAAAACGTGGTACCATGAGTTTGGGTTTGGACTTAGTTCTAAGGTTAATATTATGGATTGTTCTTTCTTAATCGAAATAAAAAAAAAATTTACTTGCCTTACAAAAGAGGTTTACAAAAGATGGTACATATAATATATAATAATAGGACAGACTTTATATTTCATCTAAATTGGCATGCAAATAATATATGGTCATCTTTATTTTATAACTTAACAATTTTACAGCAATTCTAATAGTAGTACAACAACATTGACATTTCATGACATTTCTTTGTTTACATTTTGGATATCTAATTAAAGTAAGGTTTATCCGACTGAACTAACAACGAGAAACCCGCCAGCACGAGGATTCTACAAGCACCTAACCGCAAATCTAAAAAATGCCGTAAATGACGAAATGCTTTATGCCCAACTGAAGCTCCTTTTACTAACCGACTTCAAAAAACAGGAGGTTCTCAATTCGACTGTGTTTTTTTATGTATGTTACGCGATAACTCTGGTATTTGTGAACCGATTTTCATGATTATTTTTTTGTTGGAAAGAGGGTACCTCCATAGTGGTTCCTTTTGATTTTGAAGAAAATCATCCACCTCTAAGGGTGGCTGTTCACACATGAAAATTCATTTTTATAAATAGCGCCTAAATTTTATTATAAGGGGCAATTATTTTAATGGTTGATTTTGCTATTCTCCAATTCAAGGCGTTTTTCTCTCTCAATATGCTTTGAGTAGTGAGAACAGATTTTTGTTATCTCCTGTGTCAAGTTCCGTATAGTGGCGAACTAGGGTATGAATCCGGGTTTGCACACTTTCCGGTAACCGATTTCATTAAAACTTGGTAATTATATGTAATTCCACGTACTTTTGAGGTCGGTTTTTTTAATTTTATTTTCATTTCACCTCGTATTTCGACAATATTTTGTGTTTATTTTCCTAGATATACTATCTTATTTTGTATTAATTATTTGATATTTTTTGTGAAAATACTCCGCTTGTTTGTTATTATTACTGAAGCAAAGATGAAACAACACAAAGAGAAATTACTTTGATCTGACCCTGTACTCTCGTTTTCTGTCCGATATCCGTCCGTAAGAATTACTTAGGGTCAAATAAGTAATACTCGATTAAATGAAAATAAACGCTTGATGCGAATGAATCTTCATACTTGACATTGTTTTTGGAATTGGTTGAGTATTAATTATTTGACAGTAATTGTTTCGGAGAGAGAGAACGAGATCAGACTCCTGGACTCTTTCCCTTTTTTGTTTAAGCCCTTGATAAGGGTCGAAACACAAAAGTGCGATGCTACATCGCATCGCAGAAATCTACGAGTCCGCACGACGCGTCGCAAGAATTTGCGAATTGCTTTTTCTTTCTTTCATCTTTTTACGATCCATGTAGCTAGCTAATTTCAAAAATACGTTCGGCACTGTTGATGATCGTCGACAGAATGGTTACCTGAACCGGGGCAGTGAGATGCCACATCGCACGAAATCGTATCGCAGCAATTCGAGTCGCTGTTTTCTGCGTTTCGAATTCATCCGATTCACAGTTTGTGTTTCGACCACACCCTTAGTTGTCTTTTTTCTGACAGCGCCATCTATGAGAAACTTGTGGTATTACGTGAGGTATTATAATTTATGTTAGTGACAATCATATTGTCCCTTGACATTTTATTTTAAATTGTTATTTTGATAATACGAACTAATATTATAAATGCTAAAGAAACTCTACCTGTTGTTTTCACGCCGAAACCGCTGAACCAATTTTCATGAATTTTGGTACAGAGATAGATGGGGCCTGGGAGAAGGACATGTGCTACTTTTTGTCAAGTGGTTTGTAAAGGGGTGAAAATGACTATACTACAGTAGGCTACTCGTAGACGATTTTTTTATGATATTAAGAAATGGGACGATTAAGTCGTGCACCTGGTGGTAAGCGACACGTCTAACCATGACAGTTGCAGTACCACTTAGAGCTTTAAATGAATACCTCATACCGTAAAAAGTCTGAAACGTTAGGACACCGCACAGAAGCGAATTTCAAATTGACTCTTAAGTAAAAAGCACCTCGAGAACGGTGAATTACCGGATTACTGAAGCGCCAAAAAAAGCTCAGAACGTTACGAAACCTGCCCAGATTGATGGGAAAAAATAAATCCTAACCTGGATATTTATGGTTCATTTTTGCTAAGAGCAGAGCTTTGGGCTTTTTACCTTTCTGCTAACGATATTTCTATGTTATATATTTTTTATTGTACATAATATCTTGGTGCAGTTGGAAACAGAAGTCCGTTGAAACAAGAAGATGTCTTACAGCTGGAGAAGATGCTGACTTCATGACGATCATAATCTTATGTATCTATTTTATGCGCTGAAATTATTACTTCATTGATATAACAGTTTGAACCTTGACGGCCATTTCATATACTGCCATTTTGTTTGTGTTCACTTTTTAAAATTGTGTTTTTCTAATGCATTGGAAGTGAAAAACGGTAAATTTATTCCATTCAAACGAATGAAGTAATTTCCGAATCAACAAACGGATTCGGCCACTTTCCAGTGAACAATTGAATAAATCGAAATGCCGGAAAACAATTTAAACTAAAACAAACAATTCATATTTTGTTTTTTCAGTGTGTAGTGAATTTTAATTTTCAAGCATTGACTTACAAATAAATGGGCGACGGGTCTAATACAAAAACCGGGAAAAAAATGTCCCAAGTCAACCTATTTAAACGTAGTGACATGTAAAGGAATATGAAAAAGCTAAAACGTTGAATTTAAATTGTAATGTCATCGCAGTACTGTCTAATTCTGCTTGCTTCGCTGTCAGTCGAACAAACGAAGACTAAAGCGTGAATGACGCTCTGTATACGATTTTAACGCCCTATAAGTTCGGACACTTTTTAGCGCGGACCCGACGTCCATATAATTGTAAGTCAATGTTTTCAAGTAACATAAACGAATACTAAGTCACAATCTCATCTGATATTGAGTGACAAAGTGACCAACGATCTGTGTCTAGTTCAAAAAAAATCAAATGTCAGTTTTAAAAGACATATCCATTTTTTAATGGAAATCTTTAGTCTTCTGAGACCGCTATTCACATTCTTGTTTCGAATTTCGAGAATTTTTTGTTTTCAGTTTATATACACAGTATTAATAAGGAACCTAATGATTTATCGAGGTCTTAGGTTTCGCGATTGTTATACGTAGAAAAATAAACAATTTTTTCGAATCTATACCTATTAAAGACCTGTTTATTTGAAAAAAATAAATACGTCAAAGATCTATTAGTTTCATTTTGTAGGTTATATTATTACTTAACGTTGTCAGTTTCCAACAAAAAACCGCTATTTTATTATATAAAATCAAGTGACGGGACGAACAAGTCGTGAAACTGATGGTAAGCTACACGCCTGTCCATAACAGTTGCAGTGCCACACAGAGTTTTAGAGTTTCAAAGATCTGAAGGGCACTGCCACTGCGCCTGTCACCCTGAGATATAACGAGTCCCATATACCTGTAATTTCACCCTGACACTTCAAAACTGAAACACAGTAATGCACATTACTGTTTGGCGGTAGAAATAGGTAAGGTGCACGGTAAAAACAGATTACTTAGAAAAAGACAAAATTCTTTTTATGCAGACAAATTTATTAAATCCAACAAAACGATCCTCTCCCTATAGACGCTAGAGAATAATTACTTGATAATAGTAAAAAAACGTCTCAAAAGTGTATTTTAGTTATAAGACAGAAATATTTAATCCAAGAGCAAAATAATTTACTTCAAGTCACAAAGCCACTCTAGATTCAACAAAATATTTATTTGTTATTAGAAATGTCCGATTTTGATTTGAAAAAAAAGAATGAAAAATTGAGAGGTACTTAATTATTTGACTGAAGATTTGTTTTCTAATATCAAAAAGGGTAAATTTACAGGGTTATGGACCCAACAGTATGTCTCACTGGCGTGAAAGTACACAGTTCAGTGCCAAACCTTAAAGTAGCAGAAACAGGACGGAATTTTCTCAAATACTTGAGACCATTCAGTGCCGTATAAATGCTACAGCGGCAGAAAGCATTAACAATTCCAAATATATGATATGACTTTATACTATTTAAGTTAACAAAACGATAGCGCGTTTCAGAGTACAACTAATGCCATCTAGCAGTGGCTTGATGGAACTAATTGCACGTTAAAGTTGTACTTGTTACAAGTGTAGATTGACTTCATGGTGAAACCAAATTTCTTAAATTATGACTATAAATAACACCCTAGAGGTACTACGTATTGTTTCTTTGGATAAATGACTGTTTATGATTACAAGCACAAGTAAAAGTAATCGTTACCGCGTGCGCCTTCGGCGACATGGCACGGCAACATTGACTATGAAAACGCAACGAAATGTTGCGTTAAGAATATACTCTAGAATTTAAAATATTAATTTGAATAGCAAACTACTTATTTTTTTGTATAAGAATATATTTTCTTAAAATACACCCAAGAAATTTTTAAATTCATTTAAGATTATTTAAATTTGATGTAAGAGGTAAAAATTTCTTGATGTAAGTAATGTCCAATTAATTGATTAGAAATGAAATAAAATCTTGTAGTTGACGTATTTGTCTAAAAGTTAGAATAAAGTTAAGAGTAAAATTGTATTAGAAAAAGATAAGCAGTATTTTTGTAATGACAATATTATATTACTTTTAATAAATATTTTTTCAGAATTAGCAAATATTTTGAGAAATTGCTCTTTCTTATCAGTAGAAATCCTTTTTTTCTGTGTGGCAGTACTTCCCTAGACGAACTCTTTCACAAGGGGTTCTACTGCTACTGAATATGCTAGTGAATATGAAGATACTTATACTTATGAAGATACTGATACTTCTAAATTCAAGTTAATTGAATTTTAAAGGCATATTATTCTATTAATAAAAACAACTAGGTGGTAAGTGACACACCTATCCATAACAGTTGCAGTGACAGTCCGACTTTTGATTGCCAAGATCTGAGATGCTATGGATAGCCACTGCGCCCGTCACGCTGAGACATACTGATAAGTTGACAAGTTCCCTGTGCCTGTAATTTCACCGATACCCTAAACCGGAACACAGTAATGCTCGCATTACTGCTTGGCCTTGGTAGTCCTACCCTGGATGAACTCTTTCACAAGGAGCCTACTGCTACTAAATCTATTACATATACTTGAGTACACTGCAGGACAAAATAAGCGAGCCATGAACTAAAGTCTGAAATGGATGTCTATTCATCTCGTAGTAACCAATACTCCTTCAAAAGATCCCGTGGGATGATTTTCCGAACGTGCACAACTATAGAATCAGCCTCAAAGCGTCCATTACAATACTAATGGCCGTTACTTACATTTTTTTGACGTAAATAGTTATTGTATGAAATAATCCGTGATAACTTTGGTTGATTTCGCATAAGTGAAAATGTTGAATCAATTACTATGAAAAAAATATACGTATAGTAAAATTGAGGATATTTACACAGTGCGAATACACGATTAAAAATTATCACGATAGAAAAAAAAAAACACAAACTTACCTCGAGATTTTACAAAAAAAAAACCGCTGAATTCAATAAGTATGTTATTTATCGCACTACTATTACAATAGTGTTGTAACTCAAAAAATGTGAAATTCAAGATTATACCATTTCTGAACGTAAAATTTCTTTCTCTACATGTCATTAAAATTGTCATCAGAATATTGTAAGAAACCATTAAAATATATCTACTTGACCTAGAAATAGACACGCGTTTTGTGAGTTAGTTCAGGACAAAACAGTCCTTACTCAAAAATATAAAATTACTTTTCACTTATTTTTAAATATGTATACTTCCATTTGGCAAGTACGAAATTGTTCAGATATCTAATAAAGTTTAACCTATACGTAAATTACAATAACCTTTCACGGGTACTGAGTAGGTAATTAGTTTTTCAGCTATACTGAATAAATTCACATTTCGAGTTAACACACTATTGTATTAGAAGTGCGATATACCAACCATTTTTATATCAACTAACATTGACTTACAATTATATGGACGTCGGGTCCGCGCTAAAAAGTGTCCGAACTTATAGGGCGTTAAAATCGTATACAGAGCGTCATTCACGCTTTAGTCTTTGTTTGTTTGACTGACAGCGAAGCAAGCAAAATTAGACAGTACTGCGATAACATTACAATTTAAATTCAACGTTTTAGCTTTCTCATATTCCTTTACATGTCACTACGTTTAAATAGGTTGACTTGGGACATTTTTTTCGTGGTTTTTGTATTAAACCCGTCGTCCATTTATTGTAAGTCAATGTCAACTAAACTAAATAGAACACGTATAGTATCTTCTTCTTAGTGTGCCTCTTCAATGCTGAAGGTTGGCCGTCAGCTTCTTGTATCCGTCTCCAGCAGCCAACCGAAACAGCTGTTCGACGAGGCAATGCCGGTTCACTCCCGGATGTTCCGCAGCCACGAGTTCTTTCTTCGCCCAGTGCGTCTCTTTCCCTGCACTTTGCCCATCATTATTAACTGTAACAGCTTGTATCTATTGTTCCTGATCACGTGACCAAGATACTCTATTTTGCGCCTTTTGATAGATGGCATCATTTTCCGGGACATATGAACACGCTGAAGGACGGTTTCGTTCGTGACCGTCTGTGTCCAACCAACGTATAGTATACAATATACATTTTTCAAATAGCTTCAGTTTCGTTTGTAAAAAGTAAATACTGGAATAAAGCCTGTGTCTGCCGCTCCCAAGCATAATCTCCGTAAAGAGTACTAAAAAAACCGACCTCAAAAGTACGTGGAATCACATATAATTACCAAGTTTTATTGAAAGCGGTTACCGGAAAGTGCGCAAACTCGGATTCATCCCCTAGTTCGCCACCATACGGAACTTGACACAGGAGATAATAAAAATCGGTTCTCACTGCTCAAAGTATATTGGGAGAGAAAAACGTCTTGAATTGGAGAATAGCAAAATCGACCATTAACGGACACGTCCAATATGCAGTGAGAATTATTATAATTCAAGTTTCGCGTACGCCGCTGCGCGTAAATGGCAATGGGTTCCCAACAACTCATAGCCAATGGAGCTTTTGGCGTTTGTCCAACACGCCATTGATACCATGGACGAAGTCAGCATCGTGCAGATCTGCAAATCCAACTTCAACGAGGATGAGATTTGCAGTGGCAAGATGCTGTTGTTCGAGAGTCTCTGTAAAACTGAGCATATGCCATGAAGAGCCAGGCATGAAGAGTCTCCAGGATGTTATCACACTCCTGAAGGAGACTGACCCGGACGACGTCTACATTCGTGGCGAAGGAGCTGCACAAACTGCCCCCCGTCACGTTCGACTACGTCGATGTTACCAGGCTGCTGAAGGATATCACTTCCCTGAAGTCAAGCCTGGTTGATTTGCAGTGTAGATTGGATGCTTCAGCTAAGACCATACGTGAGCTGTGTGCTCAAGTTGCGTTATTAAGCAACGCTGCTTAATCATTAATCATAATAATGCTTCGGCACCATAAGTCTCTAATGTAAACACGCGTCGTGGGACGCAAAATGCATCCATCAGCAGTGTCGAGTCGGCACAAATGGTTGCGTCACCGATCGCTGCTGCTGTCGCGCGCGATGCGCTGGCGGAAACGGCTCCTCCTTATAATCGAACACTTAGGAAAAAGTCCTTCGATCCAGCCGGATTCGAAACGACGTCTTCTAACAAACCCTGTTAGACGCTATGCCATATAAGCCACGGAACGAACTTATGTTTACCTACTTTCTTTTTGCGGTAACTTCATACTTTGTTTACTTAGGAAAAAATAAAAATAGTAACTTCCCTATGTCATTTAAGCGCCGACTCCTCGATATGTGCATACAGTCCATCTTAACCTACGGTGCACAAACATGTTCGCTGATTGAGTTCCAGAAGTCTAGACTGACATAGGGCCATGGAAAGCAGCATTCTGGGCTTTAAACGCATTGATCGAGTACGCAATACTATGCTACGTTATATGACTGGCATTGCTGATGTGGGGAGCAAAACAGGCAGGCTCAAATGGGATTGGGCGGGACACGTTAGTTGGATGAAACCCGAAAAGTGGGCGAACGTCGTCACTTCTCGGGCACCTAGCCCGAGGATGGAAAGAAACGGCGGGGACGGCCGAGAAGGAGTTGGCGGGACGATCTTGATGGGTTTGAGAGGGAGTGGTGGGAGATCGCTAAAGACACACTAGATACTAATGGGACATAACAGGTTAATAAAAAAGTAACAGATCGACCTTCAGTATACATAACAAAATTTTTTAAAGAAGTCATATGCGCCCTTTCAACTAACGGCGGTAGAATGATTCACATTACTAATTAGAACACAAAATTCTGCATCGAAATAAGTACATTAAATTGTAAGTTACATCCATTAGTGTTTGCAAAAGGATGTCTTACATGTAAATAAATAATATTGTAGACTTACGTAACCAAGTCCGTCTCTCACTGGGTTGAGCAAACATTCATAAATGTATAGATAACTTAGAAATTAAGCTCCTAAGTACAATTGAGAAGCAGATTGTTCTACCGCTCTGCAATTATACAACCTATATTGGATTATTATTTTACGGATGCGTACAAATCTGGCGTACAATGCCCTGCAAATGCGCCAGTTTTCTAGGTTCGCGAGCTGCGCAGCTTGTGCGCACATTACGTTGTGTACATGTGTAGTCGATCTGTTCGCGTGCCGTTCGCGCATCACATGCATTTAACTGCACGCATGCAGCACGTATCCAACGCGTACGCAGCGCACATGCAGTGCATGCGCGGCGCTTTCGCCAGATCTGTACGCACCCTTATATCATTGGTCATAACAGTAATAGCGTTTATCGCAAATTCAAATATTCAAAATGTAGTAACAGTAGAGCTTCTTGCGAAAGAGTTCGTCCTGGGAAGTACTGCTACCTTACATATTTCAGCCGCCAAGCAGTAATGTCTGGGACAACTACAGGGACCTGGGACTTGACAACTTATGTCTCAGGGTGACACGGGCGCAGTGGCAGTGCCCCTCAGATCTTTGCGATTTAAAGCTCTGAGTGATACTGCAACTGTTATGGACAGGCGTGTAGCTTACCGTCAGCCACACGTCTTGTTAGTCCCGTCACTTGGTATTATTAAAAAAAATATCTAATTAACAGTTCGACTAATAACGAACCGATGACCTCATTTGTTAATCAGGCGGCTAAACAAATTTACTGATCATTTAGGAATAAATAAGCACTACTAATTTGTTTTTAAATATCCAATTATTAGATGACGTGCCTGTCTTTGGTAGTAACATAACACGCACTTTTACATTAATGTCAGACAATAGCCCATTTACACAGACACCCATTAACATTAATGATCCATTAAGTAACATAACGTAACATGTCTCTAGTTTTGCTTTCAGAAAGTAAATACCAGAATTATGGTAAATGACACATTAAATTTAATTATATTTTACGCAACTCGCGTTGGTCCGTCATGATTACGCTGAAGCCAAGAGAAAGGTATGTGTTTTATGCTTAAATTCTAGTTGACATAATGATTATACTTATCTCTATTTACGTGTACTTATCGATATGTCAAACTAGTACTTATCGATATGTCAAACTAATTTTCAAATAGCAATAGAGTCAAATTACCTATTAAATATCGTTAACTATCTAGTGCTTAATATTGTATTAAATAACCCGTTTTCTAAATATGTGATAATATCAATTCAATGTTAACATAATGGGATAGAAATGACTTCTGAATTCATTTGTGACGACGCTCTTATTGTGGTAACATGTAAAATTGTTCGGAAAGAAATAATTTTTGTTCGTTACAATCCCTTTAATATCAATTTACCAGAAACATTTTTAACTGAATATTTCTTTACTACATAAACATAAAACTTGAGACATCCTGTTACTTAACGGAGCATGAAATTGAAATGATTTTTGTTCAATTGGCTGTTAATATTCTGCCAAACTCCGATCCTTAAGTGGGACGTGTAGAAAAAATTTTTCAGTGATTTATGAAATTGTGCCAACGGGCGTCAAAATATATCTGGAATTGTGAGAAATCGTGCTCTCTCAGCTTAAAACAACTGACAGAGATTTCTTATTTCTTTCACTATTGAGACAAACAGGTACGTGGTCTCGTTTTCGCTTGATTTGTTAGGTACACTTTTGGCAGGGAACTTTGGGTCAAGTTTAACATAACAATGAATACTTAAATAATATTCTGCTAAGACTGACTAAAATTGTACAGATTCGTTCAGATTCCTTCAGATTTTTATATTAATGACCCCAACCCGCTTTAAACTCGCGTGGTCGTATAATATACTATATATAATACACGGTCATATTATGACTTGAATTTCTGTTTAGAGAAGACTTGTTGTGAAACATAATATTATAATGGATGATGATGATAAATAAAATAAAAGTTTTTACTTTTAGTTTCAGACTTCACGAATAAAAGTTAAGAAGGAAAAAATGACCTCTGCAAAACAAAACAGTTATACTCTATGCAATGTTGCAAATTACTTATTCAATTACAATAACCAAAACGAACAAAATTTTCATCCTAACGACGCTTTAAATGCTAACAATGAAAGGGATTCAACTGACGTTTTTTCTCGATTTTCGAATAACACTTCCAAAATTGATGATATGATTGCTAATCGTAATCTAAAGATACCTCATTACTGTATTGCCAATACCACAGAGAGAGATGTTAATCGAGTTACAGAAAAAAGGAAGATAAATGGCCATGAATCCATGACGCGAATAAGGACTATATACGAACCCTATCAAATAATAATATTAGAAAAAGAATATGCCATTAATCGATACATTGGAAAAATAAGAAAATTTGAACTTGCAGAGCAGCTTAACGTTAGTGAAAGACATATTAAAACGTGGTTTCAAAATCGTCGCATGAAAGAAAAAAAGAAAACTATAGAGGATATTGAAATATCATCTACTGAAGAAGAACACAATCAAATTGGTATTGATCAATTACATACCAATCAAACGCCGTTAACTTACCCTGATGGAGAAGTCAGAATGACTGGTCCTAACGAATGTACTCATAACATTAAGGGCGCACTGACTATAGAAACTTCGCCACTTTTAAACCCTACCAGTGAACATTACAAAGCAAATTCTTTACAACAATTTCATCCGTCTACTTTACAACAAATACGACAAAAAGAATTTCTGAATCAAAGCAACTATCAACATCCTGAAAACAGTTCTAACACTAATTTTATATCTTATCGACATAACATGGATTTTATGAGTCAAATGACTCAAATGCCGCAAAGAAAGCCCAATCCAATAATACAACAATCGTATTGTCTACCAAACAAAAATCCACCAACGTATATTCAACAAGGTCAAGCAAGGTCAATGCAGCTACAAAATGTAGATTACCAGAACACTCAGCAATTTTGTCCGACAGGTAATTTTTATATTCATGCATTACTTGATATACATTTTGGCCGAGAAAATTTTAATATAAATCTCAGAAACCAACTTGTCAATAACTTAAATGTATATATACTAAATCAACAAAATACATAAGCTTTTAATGGTAACCAACCACAAACTTGAATTAATTTTTTCCGAATTTTCTTACTTTGAAAATGGTTCGACCTTTTTTCATTATTGCGATGACAGTTTTGGTATAAATTTGCAACACAGAAATGTCTTACAGCAGAAGTATCGTTCGTCAGAAAACCTATTATTAGAATAATTATTACACATACGTATTCTTTGGGCAGAAGTTTGTTTGGTCTAATCATGTTTATTATACTGTCTGTTTTCTATATAATTTAGATTGCTCAAAATTCGTTTCGACAAAATTATTATTTCAATCAGCAATTCCCACTTACGTAATTTTCGTCATACCATTGCACTATGTTTTTGCTGCCATCTGAAATGTAATTTAAAAACAATGGTCTTGAGTACTCCATAAATAACGTATAACTGAATCGAGGATAGTACCAGAACCGAATGTGTTTGCAATTCCTAGCTGGGTCGACCGTTTCCTGTGGGCTTAGGTTAGGTTACTCGTAGTATATGAAAAAGCCGCACGAGCCGAGCGAGCGAAGCAAGCGTGTCGCGGCAGCGGCCGGCGAGTGCCAGAAGCGAATTTGTTTGAATTTCCTAGCGGATTCGACCCCTTCTGTGGGTTTAGGTTAGGTTACTACACGAAAAAGCGCCACGATCCGAACGAGCGAAGTGTGCGACTACAAATCGATCAAATTAACGTGTATCTCTTTTCCATATTTTCAGACACGAGGTGTTTTAATTTGATGAATTGTTTTGTGCGACACGTTCTAATACATTTAATATCGTTAGTAAGAAATAATGTAACAAAAATGTATTATGGATATCGTTTTCTTTACAAAATAAAAATATTAAATTTAACACATTGGTCAAACGGTTTGTTGTGGAAATAAAAATCTGGACACAAATAACTTGTCTATATGTCAAAATAGTAAAACATTATATGATGTAATGAAAAAAACCGTGACGTGTTTTCGGACAAATGAAACAAAATCTATTCAATAAAAGTTTAAAGGTTTTCGGAGAAACAAAATTTTGTAAATCATGTTTCTAACATCATCATGGCAATCGCTTGTAATATTAGTAGAGACATTTAATTTAAATAATTTTGGTGTTCCAGATGTATACGAAATTAATCATCAAACCAGTAAGAAAACAACAAGTACTTCAAGTAAATCTCCGTCAAGAATATTGTTGGAATGTGATACGCTGATAATGTCTAACAGTACCTCGCCGCATTTTCATAATGGTCCATCCACTACCGCTATTTATAAAACCGAAACAAAGAGACAAACAGGCAAGTGTAATAAAGATAATGTAATTGATCTTATTGACCACCAAACTTTACTTCCAATGAAGGAAGCAATTACAGTTAAACAGAACGAAAATTTAAACCACAATGCTATTTTAGACAACGATAATCTTGTCCTTGCAAAACATGAAAAACAACAAATTAAGAATAAACATCTACTAGCAGATGAATACGATAGTGATATAGAAATAGTTGAACCTGAGATTAAGAATAATGTTAAATTAGACGACGTTTCTGTAGTAAATAATTATTTTAATGACAAAAGTAGAAAAAATAATTCACTTTTATCTAGACTTGTGTTCGAAGATGACTGAAAGCGTGTTTTAGAGTTAAGGATATTATAAATACACTTTTTTATACGTTTATGTGTTTTTATTCAACACTGCTGCAGATCATGGATGCAATGGCAGATCGCAGACGACACCACAAGTTTTTATGAAATTGCATGACATTGATACGAAAGACGACAAACGTATCGCCTATTATTGTTCTTTGATTGTTAATAGACTGTTGTTTGTAGTTGCAGCTTACATTTCTTAATGATAAAACATGATTATCAATTTATCCCAAAAGAAGACCGAAACAATTTAGCATCTGCTGCAAAAAGCCCGTACAGGTTCTATCACAGACGTTTACTTACCTTAGCACGTTATAGGGTAATAGGGAATATGTAAACAAGTCAAGCCTGTCCAAATCGTGTTAGCATAGTTATGGATATCTGATTGTTGGTTCAAGCAATTTGATTGGCCAGCATGTTTACTTTCTCGACTAAGTACACCTTGGCTTCTAATGTTATGATGTGAGACTAATTTAGATTGAGGTAATTATCAACCCTTGTACGTTTCAAATGACGTTTTAGTTCAACTATGTAGGCCAAAAATTTGGTGAAAACTATGTTTCGTATAAAGGCTTTATGAACATCGCGTTCATGCACGGAAAGTTATTGCGTAAAATGAAATAGCACCATCCGACCTGTTCCCGGTTCCCTGTAATGTAATTAATCAAAATATTACAGTACCTTTAGACGGAACAGTGCGATAATATGTTACTTCCTGCAATATTCTCTTGGTTTCCGTTGGAAAAATATATCATCATTCGAAGAATATAAAACAACCAAGCCATTCTATTACAGCACGTTTTCCAGGTGGAGGCGCTAAATTAGACGATATCCAAATATTGTTCTCTGAAAGATAGATGCCTCTATAAAAACAATTACTATCTCCGTATTGAAATTCTTTGCTCTGTTCTTTCAGATAGCAACAAGGTTATAGTAAGCCACGTTATACAGGGTATAATCGTTAAGTGTACCCAGGCAATTGTTCTGTAAATATAAAATATATCAAAAACCCTTAAACTGACATCGAAAGTACGTTACCTAATGAGTAAAACGACACTAATAACTTTTTTAAATAATACTAGAAATATGATATTTGTATTTGACCTACTATAACAACAGGTAACAATAAATCTTTTAATTGAAAAAAATATGAATCACATCAGCTTTACCTATTACTGCCACCAAATGGCCACCTAGCAGTAATGTGAACACTACTGCGTTCCGGTTTTGAATGGTAAGGGTGCTGATGAAATTACAGGTATATGAAATTTTTCAACTTATGTCTCAGGGTGATAGGCGCAGAGGCAGTGCACCTCAGATCTTTGCGATTTAAAGCTATGAGTGGCACTGCAGCTGTTATGGACAGGCGCGTCGTTTACCATCAGGCGTCCTATCACTTAGTATCATAAAAAAATGAAATGTTTAAGCCTTTAAACTTCTGTAATACTTAGACGATTTTTTACTGAATTCTATAAGCCGTTTAGGAATAATATTATTTTTTAGCTTGTAATGCATTGTAATATAACATAACATCTATCGGGCCGGTTATATTTAACCACTACATATCGATCTACAGTTACAAGTCTAACATTACAATGACAATCCTTTGTAAAACCAATTATAGTCATATTAAACTTATGTAGTAAGCAGTGGTGAAGAGTTTATACAACCAAATTTTCGTAATAGATTGTCATTCTTGTCACAATTATAATATTACGGCAAATTACAGATTTCTACAATTTACAATCAAATCGCACTGACTAGAACATGTGAAATAGGTTATGGTGAGATGATTAACAATAAGAATAATATGTAGTATACCTAACAAAAAGTCTTTGTGTCGTATTGACTATCGGTAAGTATAATAAATAATTGAACGTAACATAATACTACGTGTATTATACAAATTAACCTACTTGATACAAGAACGACAATAAATACTACACATCCTTGTAAAGTACAAGCATATAAATTTCTTTTTTTGTTAACATGTTTTTCTCTTAATTTTGAAGTATGAAACGAGTTTTATGCCTCAATGTAGCAACGCATTACGTAGCTCTTACAGTGTATTTAAACGTTTTCTTTTATTTGTTTCTTTGCTACGCACAGGCTTTACAGGTGTGACAAAAATGTATTTTGATTCGCAGTGATCCGCCTTGGGGCATACAAAAGTTTTCATAACTTTATTGCAGACAATTGCAATAATTTATACGCTATCTTGTTGCGAGCCAGTCAGCCTGAAGAACTAAATAATTAAGAGAATATCATATCAAATTCATCGTGCCAATTTATATAATTTCCAAAATCTTGACGTAAAGCTCAAACCAGTTCGATCCAATGATTGTGCACAAACGCCCTAAGCAAATGTATAAAAACTTTTTCCCACAGCGCCATTCAACAGACTACGAAGTCAAATATTGCTTCAGAAAAGATGAATGCGACTATAAAAACTATCTCACTCCAACAATACCTATTGGACGATATTTCTTCAATATCGGCCTTATTTGTTTTAGTTTTTGTTTTTAAAGATTTTGATAAATTGCTACAAAGCGGTTGGAGATTTTGGCGTCGATTTGGCCAAATGCAAACTTAATTTAATTTAAATGTGTGTATTGCTTTTGTTTTATTTTTTCCTACTAGAACGGTTGCTTCCTATGGCAGGTCGCTAGTTAAAGTCCCTATCAAACTGGTCTGATAAAACAAACAGGTGAAAACGCTTAAATTCACTGTAAGAGGTAATGCGTGGTTACATTGCGGAATAAACCTATCAGGCGCTTCATAGTTCAAAATTAAATGAAAATCATGTTAACAAAAAGGATTATATTTTTGAAGTTTACTCGGATGTGTAATATTTATTGTCAGTCTTATAGTAAGTAGGTCAGATTATTAATTGGTAGATTGTTAATTGGTTACTTTAATTATAGTTTCTAAGTTACTCACATTTGTGAATGTTTTAGTTTAATGGCCATAGTTCTCGCTAACAGTAAAGGAAAATATTGTTACAAAACCTGTCGAAGACATGCAGGTTTGGATTGGGTTAGCCGCTCACGCGATACATGCAGCCGTAGTCGCATACCACACCTAGAGGTGCCGGTGATGATTTTATACCGATTTATCGGATATCGAAGTTATAACAGGTAAAAGAACTAATATTAATTGCTATTTCGGTAACTGCTCTAGCAAACCATAAAGTTTTTAATGCCTGGGTCTGTCGTTTAAAAAAATAAACAACTTTAAAAATACGTCACGACAATCGTGTGTGTTATTGTTTGGGCTGGTGATTTCGGTGTTTATTTATTGAAAAATACCGTAAGTAGCGTTTTTTAAGTTTACCCTGAATGTTTATAAACTATACTTTAAGGAGTAATTTCATGGTAAACGTTGGAACCACTCAAACGGAATATTATCATATTTATCCAAGTACACCAAAAATTTAATTAGTGCTTTTTAAGTGCAGGATTTGCGGTGTATTACTGCATTTTATTTGAGATGTTTTTGTTGGTAGTACGGAGGGTATTTATTTAGCAATGCAGAATAATAATTTTTATTTACAAAAACTTGTATTTAACTTGTTTTTAAACTGAATGCTTTTCTAATTTGCGAAACCAAATAGCCGCCATTTTGCGGTAGGAGGAGCGCATCGCATGAGCGGTTATTTGCATTCTATGGCCCAATAATGACGTGAATTTTTTCCAAGAAAGAAATAATCATCAAAATCGGTTCTCAAATCGGAATAATCACCCTTATAACAATGTGAACCTCTACTCTCCAAGTTGTTGACGAGTATGTCTACCTCGGACAAACCGTCCAATTAGGCAGGGCCCACTTCAAGAAAGAGGTCAATCGTCGCATCTCACTCGGTAGGGTGGCTTTCGGGAAGCTCCGGAATATCTTTTCGTCCGCAATACCGTAGTCCTTGAAGACAAAAGTCTTCGAGCAGTGCGTGTTACCAGCGATGACCTACGGCTCTGACGTGGTCACTTTCTATGGGCCTCATAAAAAGCTCAAAGTCACTCAGCGAGCTATGGAGCTAGCAATGCTTGGCATTTCTCTATGTGATAGTATCAGAAATGAGGAGATCCGTAGAAGAACGAAAGTCACCGAT
Organism: Hyposmocoma kahamanoa; assembly: GCF_003589595.1. NCBI lineage: Eukaryota > Metazoa > Arthropoda > Insecta > Lepidoptera > Cosmopterigidae > Hyposmocoma > Hyposmocoma kahamanoa. The sequence goes on from NW_020653856.1 coordinate 2,283,672, forward strand.
ATAACCCGAAGGATTAGCAAGTTGAAGTGGCAGTGGGCAGGGCACATAGCTCGTAGAACTGACGGCCATTGGGGCAGAAAGGTTCTTGAATGAAGACCACGAACCGCAAGGCATTCAGTGGGACGGCCCCCTACTAGATGGACGGATGACCTGGTAAGGGCGGCGCGTAACCGATGGATGCATGTCGCGTCCGATCGGCTGATCTGGAAATCTTTGGAGGAGGCCTATGTTCGTCGTATGGACGTCTTCCGACGGCCATGATAATGATGATGACATACAAAAAATAAAATAAAAAATACAGTCGAAATGAGATCATCCTCTTTTTTAAAGTCGTGAAAAAATGGGTTGATGATGATGAAATTATTACAATAATAAAGATAAACAATTTTTTTTTGTCAGGAAATCCTCATGGATACAGGGGAGGTGAATGGTTACGTCGGATTCTTACTGTCCAAAACCTGATGTATTCCTCTGCTTACCATATGTTGGAGTCATTTTCGCATTCTTCCGTGACTCCGAGAGTGACTGGTGGCGCCGAACTTCATCTCGCTTTCCGGGAAAAGATATTACCTCCCCGTCAGCCGTCTTGAGAGGCGTACCTTGTTTTAAATGGAGAAATCTTCATGGCTCTCTCTGCCTTTTTTCTGACCCGAGGAACCTAACTTAAGATTTTTTCTAGGAGAAATCGTCATCGACAATGACCGAAAAGAGGAGACCCGTGCCCAGCAGTGTTCCATTCGGTGGTGTGAGAAAAAAGAAAAACATCTAATTACAAAAGAAACGAACCTCATTTCATCGGTAATGAAATATTAAACACGTAACAAGATAAAAACAAAAAACTTGCTATTAGTGTGGGATCATCGAGTCTATAACTAGAAATAAAGACGCAATGTCATTTAATTTGTTCGAAATCTATTCTGCCAAATCTTTACGGTGACAACTGCGCTTCGATTTGCCAGGCCGAATTCGAAACAATTGACAGGTGTCAACTCGATGATCCCACACTAACAGCAAGTTTTTATCTTGTTGCTAACTTTGCTGTTAAGTGTTAGTTGTATATTTTGTATACATGAACTCACGCCTTGGATTCTCACGGGGGTGGGTAGGGGCTATTGATCGCCACTTAGCACGATCCTGACAAACCTTTCTTGCTTCACTTACATTCATCAATCTTTTCCTATAAGCCCTCTTATTCTATTCACTACTCACTTTAGCCTTTTTGAGAATACACTCGAGTTGATCTGAAAGTGTTCCTCGTCGTCCGTTTCCAATGTTGCCTTCCACGTTAGATCAATATATTTTTTTTTATAATAACTAGCCGATACGCCTGTTCATAGCAGTTGCAGTACCACTCAGAGTTTTAAATCACAAAGGTCTGAGGAACACTGTTACTGCGCCCGACACACTGAGACATAAATTGACAAGTCCCATGTGCTGTAGTTGTCCCAGACATTACTGCTTGGCGGTAGAAATAGGTAAGGTAGCATTACTTCCCTGGACGAACTCTTTCACAAGAAGCTCTACTGTTACTATATTTTGAATATTTGAATTTGCAATAAACGCCATTACTGTTATGACCAATGATATAAGGATGCGTACAGATCTGGCGAAAGCGCCGCGAATGCACTGCATGTGCGCTGCGTACGCGCTGGACACGTGCTGCATGCGTGCAGTTAAATACATGTTACTATATGTGACGCGCGAACGGCACGCGAACAGATCGACTACACATGTACACAACGTAATGTGCGCACAAACTGCGCAGCTCGCGAACCTGGAATTGAGACCTGGAGAGACGTCGTTTTTCGACGTCGGGAAGTGAGCGTGACTTACAGCTCCGCCACCAATGAGGACATTTGGTAGTTTAGTAGTTTAGTTTGGTAGTTTCATTTGGACTTTAGAGTCGACGGCTTAGCGGTGGCAATCGCTAGTTGTGCAATGCGCAACGAGAAGTGAGTGTGCCTACAGCTCCGGTACCCCTCTGGAAAATAGAGATAGTACGTGTACCTGGGGTGGCACTCCCGAGGCACTAGCCTCTCGAAAACCGGATGAAGTCACTTGACAGAGGTCTGTGGCAACCCTGTACACTGGCTGATCTGGGGTCAGAACCTGAACTTGTAAGGTTCCTGTCCGCGCACAGGTTATAGTGCCCTTCTCGTATACCCTAAGGGTCGGTGTACTATAATCAAAACTAATGTAGGAAGATATGGGGCTGCTACTATATTAGATTCCCGGGCCGGGAGAAATATTTGTGTGATCTACATTTATTGCTCAATCTCACGTGAGTTTGGGTCTAATTTGTGATTGTCTATGCTTTCCAAGGCACTTGCGATACAGGGTTTTCCTAGAGCGGGGCTATGTGTGCGTTATTTATTTCTTTCTTGTGCACAAACTACATCAACGTATCTCTATTTTTGTCACTATATTATCTTTTCTACATGGTACATTTACATCGTAGTAAAACATCATAACATTCATTAAAACCAATATTATAATTTGTAAGTCAAAGTCTAATCAAATAATCATTTATTCCCTAGGTAAAATTTTTACACTTCAAAACGTAATTTTTTAAGCTACATTTTAAGCTACTGCTCGTTCACTACGCTGACCTCCCTGAGAAGAACGAGCAAGAAGCTCTAGGGATTGCTCTTTTTAAATAAACTTAAATGCTATGGAATACACTTTTAATCATAATTGTGTGGAATCTAGACTATTGTCTTCTTTCCATACTTCTTTATCTAAAACATACCTACTCTTCAATTTTGTAATATGAATTTTCAATTAAAATACTTTTAATGTAAGTTTTAAACTTAGGAAATGATAATCTTAATATATTCTCCGGAATTTTATTGTAAGAACGTATACAGTCGTTTACCTTAGTTAAACGAAATCATGGTACCATGAGTTAGGACTTAGTTCTAAGGTTAATATTATGACATAAAGCAATATCTCCTTTGGTAAAGGTAGGTTGAGTGAAGAAAAACTTTTCACTGTTATTTCTTTCATACCACATCGTTCTTGGATTTCAGCATTTTTTACTGATATTATGTGAAAATAATTTATTATTGTTCTATGCTCTTTTTATAAACTCTTTTTTTAATATACAAATACATTAGCATGAAACAATCCGCACATAGTCCCCATAAAATACCTAAAAAGATAATATCAAAAAGGATCAAGGCTCATTAATCCAAGTTATTAAAGTATCAAGTGAAAAACGTCATTTAATCCTAAAGCTTTAATACGGGCTTCAGTTAATTCTCGTTTTATCCTGGAGACATGTAATTAATCTTCCGATCGGGTGAACAGCAAAGAGGCCAAATTGCACCAAGCTTGCTCGCAACTTGCTCAATTAAGGAGCTACGACGTAGAGCCAGAAAACTCGCGATTCTTTGCTTGTATCAAATACTTTGCTTCGATGAGTTAGAACGATTTTGTTATGATAATGATGTTAAATTAAGCCAGGCTAGCTTGTAACTGGCTCAATGATGGAATTACGAGGTGGACCCAGAAAACTAGCGATGCTAAATTGTATTGCTTATGTCAAATACGTTGTTCCTACAAATGCGCGACAAATTGAACCACACTCACTTGTTAATGGCTTAATTGCGGAGCATCGATGTGGAGCCAGAAAACTAGCTTACTGAACGATCGCTTTGCTTATATCAGATACGTTGTTTCGACGAGTGGGCAGCAAAGAGGCCAAGTTAAATTACGCTCAATTGTAACTGGCTCAATTTTGGAGCATCGATTTGGGGCCAAAAAACTAGCGATTCTGAACGATACTCTTTGCTTATATCATGTACATGTGAGCAGGAAAGAGACCACTATTTGTTCGAAACTCATTCAATAGCGGAGCTACAAGCGAGGTATGAAAACTAGCGATGCTCAATATTACGCACCATTTATGTCAGACATGCAGCTCGGTCGGGTGAGCAGCAATAAGGCGAAATTGTATCACGCTTGGTTGCTACTCGTTCAATTAAGGAGCGAGTGAGGCTAGATAACTAGCGATGCGGACTTAAACGCTCCTTTCGTATAGTATGCGTAGCTTTATCGGGTTGGTGGCGAAGGGATCGAATTGTACTGTTTACTCATAAGTCGCTCAATTATGTATGGCTAGGGAATTAGTGTTGTCCTATAAGGTGCAAATTCTAGCTACATTAGGTAAATATAGTAATGTAATAGAATGAAGTAAATCATGCAACGATTCTTGCTATCTGCTTATTTTTGTAATCAAGAGACGTACCCTGAGCTAGTGAGCTAGCTAGCTATAACCTTCGATGAATTACCAATAATAAACTAATTGTTTTCTATCAATATAAATATTCTATAAGATTAATCATGCAATAAAATGTTTACTGAGACATTAATTTAATTTTGAACCTTATGTTTGCGTCTTCATGTTTGACTTTCATTATTTTTATCGTATCGATGGCGTCCACTGTCCTTGCCGAAGTTATTGTCGCTAACTTTTCTACGTTACTGATAGTTTTTTTTTACAGTACCAAGAGACGAGACGAACAAGTCGTGCGCCTGGTGGCAAGCGACACGCCTGTCTATAACAGATGCAGTACCACTCAGAGCTTTAAATCGCGATTATATAAACGCCCAAAGCATACCTAGTCACCACACAGAGGAGCTTGATACTTTTTCCTTGGACTCTTTACATGCGGTGCTTGTTTCTGAAAGCTGGTTTAAGCCATGTCATAATTGAACTACATATGCCTTACCAGGTTATGTTTTGGTTCGCAATGACCATCTTGTGAAGAGAGGTGGTGGTGTAGCCATCTATCTTTGCAGTTCCATTCCTTTCAAGACTCTCTCATCATCGGACCAAAATGAAAATGGCATCGAATACCTTTTCTTAGAGATGGTGGTTTCTGGGGTTAAAGCGGTTCTTGGAGTTGTTTATTGTCTTCCTGCTGTCGATTTTATCACATCTCTTACTTCTGTGTTAGATCCGCTCGCGACAGACTACACGCATCACATAATCATGGGTGATTTCAACACTGACCTCCTTAAAGACTCTCTCGCGTCCCGTAATTTTCCCGTAAAGCTACCATTAAGTCCTTCTCATTATCTATACTTGAGCTTAATGCTACTCATCACAACATTGAATCCAAGGACTCATGGATTGATCATGCTATTGTCTCCTCTGCTGACCTTGTAGTGAAGCACGGTCAGGTTCCCGCCCCTGGTTTTTCCCGCCATAACTTGATTTTTGTGATGTACAAAATGAAGCCTCGCCAACGTTCTCCAGAAACTAGGGAACTGAGAAATTTTGCTAGGCTTGACTTAGACGAACTTGCTCACGATGCATCTACTATTGATTGGTCCGGGGTTATGCAGCGCCCACTATAGATGGCAAGCTGACAACATTCAGTGCCACCTTATTAAGTTTTTACGAGAAGCATGCACCATTACGCTCAGTGAAACTGAAAAGACCACCTGCGCCCTGGATCACTCCTTCGGTGCGTATAGCAATGAGGAGGCGTGACAGTTTTCGTAAATTTAAATGTTGTAGTTCTGAGGAAAACTGGGCTACTTTCAAGGCTCATAGAATTCGCTGTAACCAGATGGTGAGAGCTGCAAAGCGACGCTATTTTTATGACAACCTTCTCCACTCTTCTCCGGCTGACACCTTGAATATTTTTGAAGTCTATTGGCTTAGTTAGGCCTCAGAATGACACTTTACCTCATCCTTTCACTCTTGACGATGTCAATCGGCATTTCTCTGCTAGTGTCAGCACTCAATGGGCAGGCAAAGCGGATGCTCTCAAAGATGTTCCTTCCTTGTGCCAACAACAATCTGAAAATTTTATCTTTTCTTTGGTGTCGGAGTCCGATATTCGCAACACAATAATGTCTTTAAAATTTAAAGCTGTTGGATGTGATGATATTAGTCGACAAATGATAGTCTTTTGTTTAGATAGTGCTCTGCCTATTATTACTCACATTATCAACCCATCTCTCTCGCCTGGTACGTTCCCTAACAATTAGCGCAGGGCGCATGTGTTCCCTTTTCCAAAGATTAATAACCCCACAGCCCTTAAACACTTTAGGCCAATTTCTATACTATCCTTCCTTTCAAAAATTCTTGAAGCGATTGTTTATCGCCAACAGTCATGTTTCCTTTTTAGAAACAATATCCTCGACCAGTACCAGTATGGTTTTCGGACTGGCCTCAGTACCACGACAGCGTTACTGAAAGTTACAGGGGACATTCGTGAGGGCATGGAGGATCCACGGTTAACGGTATTAGTCCTCATTGATTTTTCTAACGCATTCAATGCTGTTGACCATGATATTCTTCTTGCTATCCTTGCTTATCTGCGAATTTCTCCTCCGGAACTGGACTGGTTTTCTTCATATCTTCGAGGGCGCAAGTAAGCGGTTCGTGCTAAGGACTCCATGTCTAATTGGTCAGACCTTGAGGCGGGTGTCCCCCAAGGTGGAATTCTTTCGCCTCTATTGTTCTCCGTTTTCATCACTTTAATTTCTCCTATCCTCCACAATTCTCACCATCTGTATGCAGATGATCTGCAAATATATGCGCACAAGCGCTTAATGAAGATCTGAGGCGTATTGCTGATTGGTCGAGTAAGTTTGACATCAGTGTCAACCCAAGTACATGCCAAGGTATTGTCGTGGGTAGTTCTCATGCTTTGACTAGGTTGGACATGAGCTCTGTCGCGCCTCTTTCTTATAATGATACACCTATTGTATTCGCACCGCATGTTGTGAATCTGGGATTACACATTGATATAACTTTAAGCTGGAAACCCCAGATTGACTACATTAGTCAGAAGATCATTGGCACCTTAAGATCGTTCTACCAATTTAAACACTTTCTACCCATCTCAACAAAAACCCACTTAGTACAGGCCACTATTTTTCCTATCCTTATTATGCTGATGTGTGTTATGCTGATATCACCCAGGAACTTCTCAACAAAATAAATCGCTTGCTCAACAGTTGCATTCGCTTTATTTATGGACTTCGAAAATTTGATCACGTATCCGCATGTTGCAATGAGCTGAAGTGCTTACGATTCGCCAACGTCGTGATTTGAGAATACTTTGTTTGAGAATATACTGTTTACTCTACCATTAATGATAAATGTGCACCTGGATATTTGAAATGTAAATTTCAATATTTGGGTGCATCCTATAATCGCAATCTTCGCTCAGACAGCAAATTGACTATTTTAATTCCTTCTCACCGTACAGATTTTCTTTCTAACTCATTTACTCTTCAGGTAATACGACTCTGGAACGCTCTACCGCCTCATATTCAAAAAGCGCCGAATAAACTAGCTTTCAAGCAATTAGTCCGCGATTTCATATAGGTGTCTCAATCTACATCCCATTAGTCTGACATTGTTATATATATGTATATTGAATATATGTATATGTCTATGTATTATATATTATGTATTTGTGTGTATTAAGGTTGCTTATATAAGTATATAGTTAGTCATATAATATTATGTGCCCTATTTATATAGAGTTTAAACTACATCACTTCAGGGTAGTCATCGGCCGTAATAGCGTCGACACGTACTTTGTTACTGTTCTAAGTTTAATATCGGATATCAGTGCTAAAAGTTAATTACATATATAAAACCTATACCATTTTGAAGAGAAAGCAATTCCCTACACAGTAATAAAAACCGTTTATAAATCAGCCAAATATCAAAGAAAATACAACCAAAACAAATTTAATAATTATCATCAACGGCCGGCGGACCTGACCTACCGCACATAAGGTGCCTGACTTGGTGCACCGCACGTCGGAGCGAGACCGGTTTGACGACATTCTTGCTGCCCGCACCGACCGACTCGCTTTGCCTGCCGCTGCGACATCATCACCTACACACCGCACCGTGTAGCGCCCCTCAGACTCCGCCTTCCCTACGGTTACGAGCTACGCGCTACAAGTCTACCTACAGCTCACCGTACCGTCTCGCCTCTTTGATCAATCGCTACGCAGAATCGAGGTATTGACTTTTTGTTTTTGTAAAGGATTTTTCATCTACAATGCCTGCCTCTGGCTGCCACGCTTGCGGGATTACAAACCCCCAAGATCCGGTTAACCTAGCTTGCACAAAATGCAGAAACAAATATCACACGCTGTGTGTTCAAATAGACCAAGATACATTTGAACAACTTACTGAAGCGCAATTGAACAACTGGACCTGCCCAGTCTGCACGTGCTCCCTTCCAAAGAGTGGAAACTCAGAAACGGTAGTCTCTGGTAGTCCGGCCCGGTTGTTTACCTATACGCCAAGTCCCAACGTCAACACCAGGAGAGGGTCCGAAAAAGATCAAACTAAAAAACAAACTGAAAATATACTGTCTTCAGACCACACTCTGGAAATGCTGTCTGAACTTAGACAACTAAAGGCTCATGTGTGTAAACAAAATCAGGAGATGGGACTCCTGAGACAAGATTTATTAGAGGTAAAACAACAACTATCATCAATGTCCCAAATCTCAGAGAAAATTAAAATTTTTGAACTCAAAATCACGGAGCAAGCCGTGGAAATAAATTTACTTCAGAAATCCCTCAAAGCAACCGAAGCAACAATTAACACACAGGAACAAAACCATTTACGCAAAGAGGTAGAAATCGCTGGAATCCCAGAAGTTGAGAGTGAGAACCCCTATCACCTGGCGCTTGCCACAGCAAAAAAGCTTGGCGTAGACTTACTGGACTCTGACATCGACTGTGCACATAGAACTGGACCTAAGCAAAAGTCTTTCGAGAACAAAAACCACCTACCGCGCACCATTGTACTGAGACTCATCAGACAGTGCAAACGTGACGAGCTCGTCAAAGCAGCAAAAAGCCGCCGAAACTTAAACAGCGAGTATTTGGCGCCAGGGCCAGCTTCTAAAGTGTACGTGAACGAAAGGCTCACAAAGACAAATCGTTTGTTATTTCGTGAGTCAAGAAAACGCGCTACTCAACACGGTTTTCGTTTTTGCTGGATTAGCAGCGGACATATTTACGTACGTCAGGCTGAAAGAAAACCAGCAGTCCAAATCAAGACATATGAAGACCTCGACAAGGCTGTGGGACCAGCGCAACATGAAACTCCATAAATATCCTGACAACATTATTCCCGAAACCTCTGCGAGTGTCGCTCAGCGTCAATATCTAGTAGCACATGCATTAACTTCTATCACACTTTATCTCGAAGAATCATCAGCAGTCACTAAGTACCCAATCATAATCACAGAAACACACACCAAAACACCTTCTAGTACACATACTTACTCTTTTTCAATCACTCACAAAAAAACTGTACAACCAATCATAAACGTTCACCATGCACGTAACCTAAAATCACAACACGATAGCTATCATACAACAAACCGCCCCAGCGTACAATCTGAATACACTGCCCGGTCGCTGCTCCACTTATTTAGAAACACACATACGTGTCCTGTTCGCCATCCCCAAGTAGTTAACATATTGTCCTCCATTGTTGCACCCATGACATTAGACTGTGCAAAAAACATAATTATCCACTCTCAATATTACTCTCATGGCAACACTTGATCAAAATACTGTAAACGAGATAGACAACTCAATTTCGATCGAATGTCATGAGTGTAACATGCTTGAGGACTGCAAGTATAGGCTTAATGCACACCCATTCAGAATTGTCACATACAACATACGGAGTATCCAGAAAAACATATATGCATTCATAGTGGCACTGGAGCGCCTTAAGCTTGATATCGATGTTATAATACTCACCGAGTGCTGGCTTTCCGCGGGCACAGCAATCGCCCAAATTCCGGAATATAGATCCTATCACACTTTACTTACCAACAACAGAGCTGGCGGAGTGGTTGTGTACATCAGGAACGACATATGTGCGACGGTGGAGGAGCCGATCCTCCTCAATGCAGACTGCCTAAAAATAACACTACCAAATTCTACCACCATAATCAGTATTTATCGTTCCCCTTCATTTACTAATACCAGGCCATTTCTAACAAGCCTGGCAGAACTTTTGGAGCCCATTCACAACTCTCGTGTCATCGTCGCAGGTGACATCAGCATCAATATTCTTGATTGCCTTGACCCCTCCGTTAATGAATACTCCTGTCTTCTGGCTGAATTGGGATTTCTCCCAGCTATCACAAAGCCAACTCGACTTGATTCTTGCCTCGATCACTTTTTTATACGCTCGAAAGCTGATAGTGCCGTCGGCCTGGTGGCGGGGCTTGCTATTACTGACCACGACCTGGCAATTCTGGGCCTTGCAAATCCGAACACAATAACTAGTCATAATCGACATAAAACCACAACTGATCACTCGGCCGTCGTTAGGGATTTGAAGGCTGTCGATTGGACACCTGTAATGATTGCCTTGGACGTGGACTCGGCGGTGTCAGAGTTCAACCACATTCTTACATCCATCATAAATAAAAACACATCTACCAAACGTCTAAGCAGGCAGACATTTATCCTAAAGCCATGGATTACCAGGGGCCTTTTGAGATGCATGGTTCACAGAGATAAATTACACCTCGACCTTCGATGTCACCCAGACGATCCGATACGCAAGCGTATTTACCTCAGGTACCGAAATTTTCTCACAAACCTTCTTCACAGCCTGAAACAAGATTACGAACGCCGAGAACTAGAAGCAAATCGCAATAATCCCAAAAAACTCTGGAAAACCATAAAAACCATTATTGAATCACCTTCAACTCGAGGTTATGCTCAAAAAACACTATCGGCATCCCACCGCAGAGCTTTTTTCGGAAGCTCGAGTTTTAAATGTTCGTCAAATTTACATTTCTAGAGTATTTTTAATGGCCCACAAGTCCACAATTGGGTCGCCGAACTATGCAGCGCTATTACACAAAAGGGTCTTCCAAGTACCTAACACTTCCGTTAGAACGGCATTTGCCAGGAACCATCTCGCCTATAAGTTGCCACTCATCTACAACAGGATCAATCGCTCTATCCCTGAAATAAAAACTTTCCGAATTCGCAAAGCCAAGGCCCTGCTCAACAACTGGCTTCTCGAACTGTCCTACCAAGACACTGAAAATCTTCTCAAAATAATAGGTTAATCGTCTGCACACCTTCACTCATTCTCACACGCACACAGACACAAACACACACACTCACACACACATTTTAATTACCCCTGTTAATTATTTTGAACCCAGCTCTCCGGTTGACTGGTAGAGAATGCCTAATGGCATTAAGTCCGCCATTTGTATTGTTTTGTGTGCAATAAAGTTTAAATAAATAAATAAAAGATTTGAGAGACGGTGTCACTGCGCCTGTCACCCTGAGACATAAGTTGATATGTCTCAGGGTGACAGGTGCAGTGACTTTGGCAGTTGACTAGTTTCACGTGCCTGTAATTTCACTAGCACCCATATCCTTCAAAATTGGACACAGTGCAATGCTCACATTACTGCTTGGTGGTAAAAATACAGCAAGTAGCAGTTTGCCATTGACGAAAGCATTTGTCAATCAGCGTAACGTGCTTGCCGACTGTTGCCCCGGGTCGGTTAAACATACAGAGGATATAATAATAATAATAATAACGCACACACTCAACATAGCCCCGCACTAGGGAAACCCTGTGTCGCGGGTGCCATGGACACACACATAGACAACCACAAATTACACCCAAACTCACGAGAGAAATAAATGTAGGTCATACAAATATTTCGCCCGGCCCGGGAATCGAACCTGGGACCTCTGCGTGGCAGTCCGGCATGGTAACCGTTCGGCCACGGAGGCAGTTCAGTGAATAATGAATGAATATGAATAGTATATTCATTGTGAGAAAGCTTCTTTCGTTCACCCAGTGATTGTCTTTATATAATGTGTTGATATGCATTCTCGCCATGTTTACAGCGGTCAAACTGAATCCAATTCACAAAAAATAAATCGAAAAAAAAAATTCGTAAATTCCTATTTTTTATTTAATTGCGGCAAACAAATTTGATCCAAAGGTTGACTTGCACAGCATTGGCACTTGCAAACATTTTGAACAATGACCTTAAATGCCCAGAAAGAAACGCATTTTAGATCTATTTGGTGGTGGTGGGGTAGTGTCGTATCGAGCGGGCGATTGGTAGATCAGTCAACCTTGCTTCCCGTACTGGCTGCGTCTACGTCGCGCTGACATCCCGCGTAGGTACATTCTATTCTAATCTGTTACGAAATGCCATGTGCTTACCAACAAGTACTACCAACAAGAGTTAGTGGTGCAAAAAAAAGAGTTAGTAGTACAAGTGCGTGTCTATTCTTATGGCATGATGTGAAACGTTTAGTTTACGTGGAGAATACGAGTGTCGAAGTTTCTGCTTTCAAAGTTGTGGAGTTTAATGTCGAAACGAAACTTACGTGCGAATCTTGCTGTGGAGCTAGGAACTTCTAGCAATACTTTCATGTAACCTAAAGTTGGTAAATACCAAATCTAAGTTACAAAATAACTTTTTTTAGTCAACTTTTCTAACTAATGTTAATAAATAGTAAATTATAGCAATACTAGTACATAATCTTAATTTTAAAAATAGGTAAATAGCGATCGAGAAAGATTACGTATCGCTCGGTGAAGCGGGTGGCGGGGTCACTGCCCTTGCGTGGTGCATATGACTTCGAGATAATTTTGAAAAATTTTACTAGGTACAATTACCCAGAATATTGAACAGACAATTTTTTTTAATATTTTTACATGTTTTAGCATTATTTCTATTATTAATTTCTTAAATATGGCGAGAATGCAAATCAACACACTGTATAAGTAAGAATTCGATAACAAAAACTGATGTTATTCAATCTCATTTTTAGCTTGTTTCATGGCCCCAAAATGTATCAACATCGACGACTTCGATGTGCCAACATTGGAACTGTGACGGGCGATTTTGCGGTTGTCAAGTGTTTCGTATAGCTTTGTGTGAAGTTATATAGAGAGTTAAAATTAACTAACTTCCTTAGGCAGCTTGTACATCAAAATGTATGTAAAGAAAGCCGTGGTAGCCTTATGGTTTGACCTACCGCATTTCAAACACAGGCTGTTATATATATATTTACCAATGTGCTTTTCGGTGAAGGAAAACATCGCTTTAAAATTTTGCGCTATTATACATTTTTTAATGGGACAAGTATGGGGAAATCCGAAGCCATAGAAAATATAAGGAAACTGTCTTAGGAACCATTAAGTCTTTGTTTTTTGTGAAAACAATTTTGGCATAGGAAATTTTTTGATCAAGCGTGAGTTGTTAAAAAAGAAATGAATAAAATTGATCAAAATTTTTTTAGTGCTAAATTTGTCATAGTCATTTTTTTATTGTTTGAATATTAATAAGGGTGTATTGTCGCCCTGGCGTATAATATATATATTCTCTGAGCGCTAATTTTGACTTAAATGAAAACGCCTGAAGAAGTTTCAATATCCACTGATTAACACTTCAAAGGTCACAAATTAAACGAATTGTTAAAGGGACTTAAGGATTGTTGAGCCGTGGCGACAGTGAAAAAGGTTTTACTGAACAAGAAAAGACATCCAAGAGGCATTACGGTAAGAGGAGGATCAAATTGAAAGACAGTGTGACATAGCGTTACAAAAAGGTTTAACTAAACAAAAATAAATAAGAATAATTTATTAAAATTTTTGACATATCCATGCCTCCGAAGTTCCGTAATTATTGACATACAACCACAGACAAAAATGTAATATTTCCTGGATTCTTGTATTTTTTAATTTCAGTGAAGCGACGAGCTCTTTAGTTGCGATATTTATCGAGCTAACAGATTATATAATGAAGATTATTCAAGTTGATAAATTTCGAGACCTGTATAATGAATTATAATGAAATGAAATAAATTATAAATAATTATAATAAATTTTTATTGTTTATTATACTGAATCGTCAGATTTTTCACCACATGAACGGGAATCATCATTAACATTAGTTAACATTAATTATAACCCGTTAACATTAATTATTAACCGTGAAACAGAGTGACGAATGGACTTTGGCGCAGCGAAAAAGACACAGAAACCGCCTTAGTACCTTGGAGGGTAAAGCAAAAAATAGCTCTAATGAGAAATTTAAAGCTGCAGACATTAGGGTGCCGCTTTTCATAAATAATGTAGATAAAGGTACTTCCGAAACTGATATAAGTACCTACATTATGAATAAAACTCAAATAAGTGTGGACTTACAGAAAATAAAGTCAAAGGTACAAAAGCAGTATAATGCTTATAAGGTGTACGTCCCGAATGCAAAGCTAGCGTTTTTTCTAGATGATTCACTGTGGCCTGAAGGTGTAATAGTGAGAAAATTTGTTGAATTTAAACAAAAATATGATGGACAACAACAAAGACCATAGAAGGAGAACAACCAGGTTTGTAACCTTTAATTGTTACTCGGTAAAAAATTCAGTAGATTATGTGAGAACGCTGTGTCAGACGGCGGATTTCATTGCCCTGCAGGAGACGTGGCTTCTGCCACATGATATACCTTACCTAGGCGACATTGATCCAGACTTCGCATACATAGGGAAATCAGCCGTGGATACTTCGGTGGGAATTTTAAAGGGTAGGCCGTACGGCGGAGTAGCTCTTATGTGGCGAAAAAGTGTTTTTCACTCAGTGTCGGTAATTGATTGTAACAGTGTACGAATAGCGGCGATAAAAGTAAAGATGGACCACCGTGAGTTCGTCGTAATGTCAGTATACATGCCAACGAACGACGAGGACAATTTAGAATCTTTTATAGACTGTTTAGGAGAAGTAAATGCTATAATTGAATCTTGTAACGTGGAATCTGTATATATGTTAGGGGATTTTAATTCTCACCCTGGCTCATTGTTTGGCACAGAGTTTAAAAATTTTTCTAAGAGTTTAAAAAACTGGACATGCGCAGATATTGAATGTTTAGGCATCCATTCCAACTCGTTCACTTACATTAGTGGCGCGCATGGCACCACATCGTGGCTAGATCACATAGTTACTACTGAACTTGCAAAAAAAACTATTCTAGACGTTAAGATACGGTATGAGGTATCTAATTCGGACCACTTTGCAGTAGAATTAATATCAGATATAAATATTTTAGTGCCGAAGACAATACAAAAAGACTTTGTGCCGGATAGTGCTATATGGGGAGAAAGAAATGCTGAGCAGATAAATCAATATGGGCAGATATGTGCAGCTGGCTTGCGTGATATTGATTTTCCTGCTGAGTTTAGAAATTGTTCTGACGTAATTTGTAATAATTTAGAGCATAGACAAATAATTGATAACATTTATAACAAAATAGTAGAAACTTTAAGAAATGCCGCAGCCTTAAGTAATAATAATAGTATTAATAAAAACGTTAAAAAGAAAAAGTTATATGTAACGGGTTGGAATAAGCATATTAAACTAGTACATGGGGAAGCTCGGCTTCGGTTTCAGGATTGGGTAGCTCACGGCAGGCCCACGTCAGGACATATATATGAATTAATGCGAAACTCACGTAAAATATTCAAAAGTAAGCTTAAATGGTGTAAGGACAATGAGAACCAGATTAAAATGGATATTTTAGCGACTCGGCATATGGCCAAAGATTTCAGTAAATTTTGGAAAGAAACCAACAAGTTGAATCCGAAGCGGAGTGTCCCTGTGAGTGTAGAGGGCATTAGTGATCCTGTCCAGATCGCCAACCAGTTCAGGAAACATTTTAAAATATGCTCTACGTTAAGTCCTGCCAAGGTTACAATGGAGTTGAGTGAGAAAAACATTGGAGAACCTATTAGGCGCGTCACGGCTAAGGAGGTTAAGAGAGTGGTGAGGGACATGAAGCGAGGGAAATCCCCCGGTCATGACGCGCTCAGCGTAGAGCACCTACAGCACGCGGGCGTTCACTTATCGAGGGTGCTCGCCATGCTATACTCTTTTTGCGTTAGCCACTCATATCTGCCACAAGATATGATGAAAACTGTGGTTGTTCCCATAATTAAGAATAAGACTGGGGATTTGTCTAGTATAAGCAATTATAGGCCAATATCACTTGCAACTATAATAGCCAAGGTGCTGGACGGTGTGATTGACATTCAATTGCGACAGAATCTAAAGTTAAATGATGCTCAGTTCGGTTTTAGAACTGGGCTTTCGACTGAAGCGACCATATTGAATCTTAAACACACCGTTCAGTACTACACGGATAGAAACACGCCTGTCTACGCCTGTTTTCTAGACTTATCTAAGGCTTTTGATTTGGTGGTGTATGACAGGCTGTGGCAGAAGTTAGCGAGTGATACTGACCTGCCTCCTGAGCTCGGATCCCTACTGAAATACTGGTACGGTAATCAGAGCAATGTTGTGAAATGGTCAGGGTCACTATCGGATGTGTACGGGCTGGAATGTGGCGTAAGGCAAGGCGGGCTGACTTCTCCGACCCTTTTCAGCCTGTACATAAACCGCTTGATTTGTGGGCTCGGTGACGCTCGTGTCGGCTGCTCGGTTGATGGTGTGTTTGTAAACAACATCAGTTACGCGGACGACATGGTATTGCTGAGCCCATCGATCAGCGCCCTCAGAAAGTTACTGGCGATTTGTGAGTGTTATGCGTTGGCACATGGACTTAAGTATAATGCCACTAAAAGCAAGTTTATGTTATTTAAAGCGGGCCTAAAGACATACACCCGCGTCCCACCAGTATATTTGAATGGTAGTGTGCTTTCGCAAGTTACTAGTTTTAAGTATTTGGGACATTGGGTTACCGAGACGCTAGATGATGGTTTGGATATAGAGAGGGAGCGCAGGGCTCTGTCAGTTCGCGCAAATATGCTGGTTCGTAGGTTTGCACGGTGTACTGAACAAGTTAAGGCTACACTATTCAGAGCGTATTGTCAGTCGTTTTACACGTGCGGCCTATGGGCCAAATATACGAAGAAGTCCTACACTGCCCTGCGCACCCAATACAATAATGCGTTCAGGGCTTTGATGGGTCTGCCACCGTATTGCAGCGCGTCAGGGATGTTCGCGGACGCACAGATAGACTGCTTTTCGGCAATAATTCGCAAGCGAGTCGCGTCCCTGATGCGGCGGGTGCGGGGCAGCTCCAATACATACCTGAAGCTTTTCGCGTCGAGAATGGATCTGGACTGTCCAATAATGCGGCACTGGACGAAAATACACATTGAGCATTCCGGTTCCAGGCCGACCTATAGGTTTATATAAATTGCATGCTATATATATATTATTAGGTAACAATTTGAATTTAATTAATTTGGTTTTTATATTTTTGATGTTAATTTATGTATGATACTGATATTAATTTTTTATAACTTAAATTTATAATATTGAAAAGCTTTTTATTTTATATGTTTTATTTTGATTTATATAATTGATTAATTTAACTTTGTAAACTAGCGTAGGTAAAGTCTAACACTAGTTTTTTTTAAGTACTTCTACTAACACATATTATGGATTGAATGTCTGAAATAAATAAATTAAATTGAAATTAAAAATTAATCCTTGAGTAGCCGCTAACGCGATACATGCAGCCGTAGACGCATACCACACCTAGAGGTGCCGGTGATGATTTTATACCGATTTATCGGATATCGAAGTTATAACAGGTAAAAGAACTAATATTAATTGCTATTTCGGTAACTACTCTAGCAAACTATAAAGTTTTTAATGCCTGGGTCTGTCATTTAAAAAAAATAAACAACTTCAAAAATACGTCACGACAATCGTGTTGTTATTGTTTGGGCTGGTGATTTCGGTGTTTATTTATTGAAAACATACCGTAAAAAGCATTTTTTAAGTTTACCCTGAATATAAATGTTTATAAACTATACTTTAAGGAGTAATTTCATAGTAAACGTTAGAACCACTCAAACTAATATTATATAAACGAATATTATCATATTTATCCAAGTACAACAAAAATTTCATTAGTGCTTTTTAAGTGCAGGATTGGCGGTGTATTACTGCATTTTATTTGAGATGTTTTTGTTGGTAGTACGGAGGGTATTTATTTAGCAATGCAGAATAATAAGTTTTATTTATAAAAACTTGTATTTAAAGTGAATCCGTTTCTATTTTGCGAAACCAAATAGCCGCCATTTTGCGGTAGGAGGAGCGCATCGCGTGAGCGGGTAGGTACAGAAATTGTTAAACGCAACATCACGATCCCAATCAGACAGTAAATCTTTTTTTTTAAACCCGCTCACACTCTTTAAACACTCACGACTTAAACTTCTTCATAAATAAAATCGATTTTTATAAAAAAAAAAACGTAATCGGAAACGCGTTAGGACATCACTAATTGATTAGAATTCGAGCTGCCAAAAGTTAAGTAAATGGTTGGACGGAGTATATTATATCTAGTCTTTAAAATAATATATTTTCTACTGTCTAATATATCTTTCTACACTAAACTAACTCGCCGTAGTCGTTATACTGTCTGCATAGTTTAGGAATAGGTGAATTATATCTGGAAGCTGTATTACGTCTAGGTGGGTGGAGTTGAATGTATAGTATTTAAAGCGTACATACTCATAGCCACGCACTAGGGAAACCTTGATCTCACTCAACCTTTGATAAACCCAACAAAAAAAATCTAAATTAAGCAAAATGTATTTTAAATAAAAAAAAAATTATCGAGTTCTTAGGTTTTCGCGATTGTTACACATAGGAAATGAAACTATTTTTCCGGATTTAAATCGCGTGTGTTTGTTTTTTGTACCAAACGTTTCGGACTTATATGCGATTTAAATCCGGAAAAAAGTTTCATTACCTAAAAAAATACTCTTTCGACTCAAGATACAAAATTCGAAACACTTGTATTACGAAATGACCGATAATAATGATTTGTCGATTGATTTTTAACCGACTTCCAAAAAAGGAGTAGGTTCTCAATTCGACTGTATTTTTTTATTGTATGTATGTTCCCATTTCATTTTGAAGAAAATCATCCACCTCTAAGGGTGGCTGATCACGCATAAACATTCATTTTTGTAAATAGCGCCTAAATTTTACTTAAGGAGCAATTATTTTAATGGTTGACTTTGCTATTCTCCAATTCAAGGCGTTTTTCTCTCTCAATATACTTTGAGTAATGAGAACCGACTTTTATTATCTCCTGTGTCAAGTCCTAAATAGTGGCGAACTAGGGGATATTTCAAAAAAACTTGGCAAATAGATGTAATTCCACGTACTTTTGAGATTGGTTTTTTTAGTACTCTGTACTGAGATTATAGTTTTTCATTTTCAAATTAGTAAATTAGTAGTAAATTAGTATTCTAAAATTTAAATAATTAAACAGACTTTTGCAAAAACACGCCATTATTTTGGGGATTTACTAGTGAGCAGTATACGCTGTACTTATAGTAGTTATAAATTCATAAGTGATAACTTATAATATCACCAAATCTTATTATAGAAGCTTATACATTGTATCACGTGTTGTTGACGTCATGAGACCATCTGCCTACATTCAGTGCTGTCAATCGGGGTTCTAACAGCATTATTCACAGTATTTGATATAAATCTCGTCATTTCGGGTCGACATTTGTATATGTTAATGGTATTCTGTGATTGTGTAGAATACCTAATCATTCTATACAATACCGGGCTCCTTTGGGCAATAATAATTTTTTTTTTGTTATACACATACTATGCTTGGGGTTTCTCTGATGGACCGAATCCCTAAAGAGGTCATACGTCACAGAGCTAAAGTGACCGACATAACTCGCAAAATCAGTAAGCTTATTAAGTGGCAGTGGGGAATGTCTGCAGGAGGGTTGATCGCCTATGGAGCAGACTTGATCTGGAATGGCGACCTAGTCAAGGAAAATGGACTGACGACCTGAGTAAGGTGGCCGGCAGTAGCTGGATGCGGGCGGCAAAAGACCGGCAAAGTTGGCGTGCTCTAGGGGAGGCTTATGTCCAGCAGTGGATGTGTGTAAGCTGATGATGATACACATGACCTTTATTTATTATTGTTATATACATTGTGTATAAAGTCTAGGTATTATAGAGAATGCCAACCGTAAATTTGGCAAAGTATTTTCGTCCAGGGAAGTGCTGCCACACGGTTTAGAAGGGTAGGGACGCTGGTTAATTTACAGGACCATGGGACTTGTGCCCATAAGATCTTTGCGATTTAAATAGTCCCAACTTTAAACTGTCCCAGTCTTCAGTTAGCCATGTGCCTAGATATTTGTACTTGCAGATCCGCTCTAGTCCTTGTCCTACGGCTGACATCTGTTATACACATATGATACTGTGATATATATATAGAAAAAAGAATTTCATATTTTTAATTAAGAACTGTTTTGTCCACATCTAGCTCACAAATAGTTTTAAATTTTGAGTTAAGGATATCTCGTAAATAACTGTTTTTCTCAATATTTTACTTGTAACTGTTTTAACGCCAATATTCTACCTACGTCTGTTCTATACGAAGAACATAAAGAATATTTAAATTTAGAGCCCGCGTTGAAAATGTCAACACTAAAGTAAACTAAAAGTGACTTCTCTTGTGGATGTAGGATCAATAAAAATATAACACGGAAGTTCATCTGTCAGTTTCATTAAAATAGAGTCTCAGGAAACGTGCGATCATGCGCCAGGACAAAGGTAAGTCAATCTTGTTCACCCACAGCTTACTTACTTCTTTTACTACTTCTTCTCTAATTACTAATTAATGCTATCAGCTAAGCTTGCGATGGTTGATTTTCGCTACATCAATAGAATGGAGTACGTTACAATGTCCAAATCTTTTACGTCCTATGCAAAGAACATTGGATTATGAGTTTCCATTTTAGTAATTTAGTGGACAAATCAAGTCCACGTAAATGTCGTTGCAACCAAATTAACGTTTATTTAAGGAAATCTATTGTTATCAGTCGGTAGGCAATATTAATTAATTCTTATTGTACAAACATGAAAGTTTTTGCTATTTAAATAACAAAGTAATAACGATAAATCCCTCTCCTGTAAAATTTGAATTAGTAACTGACTTCCCGCTTACTTTGTATAGTACATTGGAAAGATTCTCATATATTTGACGGGTATTCTAGAAGTAACCGGACCGGACCGAGACGTCTCAGAAGTGATAAATAACTTCGGGTTTGACTTCTCTGATGATGATTCAGATGAAGAACCTAGTAATAGCAGTATGAATCAATATCTATGGCAAGAAAAGTACAGTCCGTGAAAGGAATAAAAGAAACTCGAGCTAAGTAGGACGTGTAATGAGTTGTCGATGAAGTTTGGTAATGAATGTCGCAAGCCGATGGCAAATATATCATATAGACTAGTGATGCAACGGATGCGACATAACAGGAACAGCCTTGGCACGGGACGAACAAGTCGTGCGCTTGGTGGTAAGCGATACGCCTATTCATAACAGTTGCAGTGCCACTCAGAGCTTTTAATAGCAAAGATCTTAGGGGCACTGCCACTGTGCCCATCAAAATCAAGTCTTTATTTCATAGGTAAGCATTACTACACTTGAAATAGTCACATTGGTTAAACTCTACCGCTCATTCGTAAGGCAGATTCCCCTGAGAAGGATGAGCAAGAAACTCTAGGGGTTGCTCTTTGTAAATAACATTTGTTCGCATTCAACATTTACAATATATTTTTTGTTTTGCTTTCAAACATCAGAGATCGAGACTATCTACATGAGCTAAACGGGTTACTATCACGGATTTTTATCATCCAAGTACGCAGAAGTTGTATAAATAACCTTTAGTATAACGTTTTTGTTTCACTATAGTTTTAAGCCTCGTGAATGTCAAATTTTGTATAATGAATTTGTCACTTTGTGAAGACGACTGTCGAGAGCAGCTAGTTTATTTTTGTTCCTCGTATTAATGTTATGTCTGTCATTATTTATCATAAAGAGATTACTATTCCTCTTAAGATAAATTACATGTTCATAGATGTACTATGACGCTAGAGTAAGAATATTAATTTCCTTAAACTTATCTCTCAAAGATACTCTGGGGCCCAGATTGTAAATTTCCCTAATCGCACGTTTCTGCAGGACAAAGATTCTATTGATATCGGCGGCATTAACCCAAAGCAAAATGCCGTATGTCATTAGACTATGAAAGTAGCTGAACAACCACCCACCACAAGTCCCACGTGCCGGAGCAGGAGCTCTACTGCTACTAAAAATTAATCTATTCTATAGCAACGGCTTAACACTGGCAGAGGTAGATAGCTTACAATTTTAGTGAAAATTATTTATTTATGTTACAATTTAGAACGTGAAAATCATTGTAGTAAGATGTCACTGTCAACTTGTAATATTAAAATTCTAAGTTACGTTTCTTTGCCATCCTCATTTTTACTTAAGAGTGAATCCTTCGTGGCCATCACTGGCAACTTTTCAGGCAAATGGGCCTTATGTCACTTTTAAATATCAACTCACGTTTGCACTGAAATCATGAATTAGAAATCTGAAATTACAGTTTTATATTATATTAAATTAGTACAGCGTCAACAACTGGAGACGTATACACAAACGTCTCCCATATATTCCAAAAATGTTCTGTATTTATTGTAATAAAGATAATATCAAACTGGTCGTTTTGAAGTGAAAGTTTGAGCTGGCCAATTGGAGCGCAGTTGTCACAATAATGATTTGGCAGAAAATTTTCAAACAAATTAAATGACACTTCGTCTCTTTTTATGGTTATATACTCGATGTTTGCAATAAATCTAAATTGCTATACTTTAACTTATAACTTCCTTTACTAATTTAACAAATATAACAAACTCGATCCTATTTATTTCCTTGAAATAACAAAACAATAAATACTATAATAAAGAAAGCAATTGCTCATGGTCCGGTTTTAGATGCCCGACACATTGATGGAATCCGTGTTTATGTTACTTTTAAAACTTTACAAAAATAAAACTATCAAAATGTATTTGGATTAGAATCTGCGGATAATCAGTTCAAGGCTAGATAAACTAAACAAACGCATGGATTTTTTCTAAAAATTGCTTTGAAATTCACATGTAGGTACCTTACTTATATCTACTACATTTGCGACTGCATCGTACATACAAACTTCTATTTAAAAAATGAATCGTAAGATACCTACAAATATGGCTCAGAATGTTATGTACTACTAGAGTTCGTCCAGGGAAGTACTACCACCTTATTTATCTATATCTGCTGCTAAGCAGTAATCTGACCATTACTGCGTTTCCGTTTGGAAGGGTAAGGGTGCTGGTGAAATTACAGACACATGGGATTTTTCAACTTACGTCTCAAGGTGATGGGCGTAATTGTAAGTATCTACTTACGAGTACACTATATGGACCTGTAACTGTACTGTCTGAATTAAATTCTTTTTAACCGACTTCAAAAAAAGTAGGAGGTTCTCAATTCGACTGTTTTTTTAGTACCCTGTACTGAGATTATATATGGTGGTATTTCTTTTTAAGTGCTACAGAGAACATGCTAAATTATAGTTTTCAACTTAAATTCTATCAGTTATTCAATTTGTCCCAAAATTTGCAAACTGCCCCGTCAGTCGCCATCGGACGCTTGTCGACGTTGGATCTGTATAAAATTTTCTCGGCTTGTTCTTATGTTAAAACCAAAAAAAGGAGGAGGTCAATTCGACAGTAGGTATATTTATTTTTTGTGTGTATATTACGCGATAACTGTTTGTGAACCGATTTTCATGATTTTTTTTTATTGGAAAGAGGTTACCTCAGGAGTGGTAGGTAACATTTCAATTTGAAAAAATATTCCACCTTTAACTATTAACTTGCGGAAGTCAATAACCGGAAATAGGTCCGTCTCGGATCCGCTACTTCCGCAAATTAACGTGACCGCAGGGTCACTCGCCCTAAAGGATACACTTGATCGGTCGTCTTCAATATGTGTGTGGGAGATTATTATATACTAATAAATAATTTGGACCGTATACAGAAGAGCTTAAACATATATTTGTTTACTCGTACGTATTTCAAATGAATGGAGTCAAAAGAGCATCTATTTACCGAACATTAATACCTACAAATTGATGAATACTCGGAATTCACAAAGATATTCTGTTACACAAAATTTACGAAGATATTGCGCTACACGAAATACAAAGGTGTGTTTATTGTTGAAATTTCACTGTAATTTCGATATGAGGAAAGTCGTATTTTCCGCAAACACTTGTGTATATTTCTGTACTGGATATTTGTATATTTGTTTTGGACGGTTCTGGAAATTATGTAACCAATATTATATTGAATAATAAATTACTGTTCGAAGAAACTTCCCGCTTCGTGGAAAATCTATTTTAATAATAATCATTCATAACGAGTATTTGAAATTGGAATATACCTAAGATGGTTTTTGGTTATACCGCTAGATGTCACTAATCGACTTTTGAATTTTGAGTTTGTTTTGAGTTTTTCTTTCAAATAGCACTCAGTCAAGGTCAGATCTGCTTCTTGACTTATTATAGTATTTAAAGGCCTCAGCGTGCCACTTTTACCCTGTAGTACGTCAAAAGTTTAATCTAATCCTTTATAAATAATCTCAGTACAGAGTACTAAAAAACCGACCTCAAAAGTATGTGGAATTACATATAATTACCAAGTTTTACTGAAATCGGTTACCGGAAAGTGCGCAAACCCGGATTCATTCCCGAGTTCGCCACTATACGGGAATTGACACAGGAGATAATAAAAATCGGTTCTCACTACTCAAAGTATATTGACAGAGAAAAACGCCTTGAATTGGAGAATAGCCAAATCAATCATTAAAATAATTGCTCCTTATAATAAAATTTAGGCGCTATTTATAAAAAATAATCTTCATCCGTGAACAGCCACCCTTAGGTGGATGATTTTCTTCAAATTTAAATGGGACCACTATGGAGGTACCCTCTTTCCAACAAAAAAATAAAAATGAAAATCGGTCGTCGGAAATGCAGTCGAATTGAGAACCTCCTCCTTTTTTTAAGTCGGTTAAAAAAGTAATAGCAGCATCTTTACAGTGAAATAGAAAATTCAACTATGTATTCAGTCATAATTTCATCACGAGAAAACATTATTACGGATTGTTTCTTCAAAGCATTGTCTTTAGGGAACAAAAATAACTTTTCGGCTAGTAAAAAACAAATAAACGTAATGTTTTAGTGTAATAAATTATATCTAAACAGAGCAATGTGGCCACAAAACCCCCACGTCGTTACTGTGGCCATTATCCCGGCCACGGCCACTGAGTAAATATACCTGGCTTTATGTACTTCCCGTTTTGCTAGGTCTTGTTTATTACTTCACTAGAGATGTGCCACGTTCTCCTGTTATTTAGATAAGTGTTACATTTTTATGCATATAGTTTTTGTAAGTGTTACATTTTTATGTTATTTTGATACATGTGACATTTTTATGTTAGTTTGATAATTGTTGCTGTTATCGTTTTTACGACACTTGCAAAAATCACCTGGATAGGAAGAAAATCAACTCATGCATGTTAACTTAACGAGCGGTATTGTAAAGTTCCGGATTGTAGATAGGTATACACTTTATACCTCGCATACAAGAACAAAAACAGTACATAAACAAGTTAAAACTGTTGTGCCTTATTTTTAAGAGCGATCTCTTCCAGACGGCTGTTGACGTAGAGGACATCCAATCAGAGCGGGAGAGGTAGCGTGCCAGCGGCAAAATTGAAAAGTGTATTAAAAAAAACATGAGTGTTATCGTTAGACGACTGTCTTTCTATCTCTTTCCATTGTCACGACAGGCTGTCGTCGTAACGTTAAGAAAGTCGTGAATTTAACAGATATTCCCATATATTTATGTCAGTAATAATATGTATCCTTTTAAGTCTAACAAAAAATAAATATTACCTATACTAACGCGAACTCTAGAACAGCTGAAAATTTCGCATGCAAAGTAAATATTTAGATTAGTGTATTAGTTCAAGATAATTTTCATCACGTGCATTTCTTATAAAAGAGCAAAATCTGAGTTATTATAGTATAAATATAATATCATCTCTATTAGCGCGAATGAATAATTTGCAATTTTAGCGGGAAAAAAATTCAAATAAAAAAATTCGATTCAGAATTTTGTGTTCCATGATATTTTGGTAATTGTTACATTTTTATATTAATTTCATTATTGTTACATTTTTATTTGTTATTTTAAATTATGTAAGTTACTAATTTTATTATAATTTGTGAATTTTGCCCATTAGTGTTGTAATAATATAAGACGTACGGTGATTGGTTTTAAGTGCGAGTATAAGCAAAAGTACAACGTTCTCACTTAGCAATGTCACAAACATCTTACTATTTTTGGCACCCAATAAACGCATACATGCGTCCAAGCCCATTCCGACACTTTACTATTGTAACGACAATCGCGTCGAATGCGCTACTAACAAACAAGCCGAGTGATTTATTATTAGATCGTTTTGTTCTTGAATGAATGAAATACGAAAAGAAGGATTTCGTTAGCCGTGAATGGTTGTAAGATAGTGGTTTCGTTAGTGATTGAGAAGTAGAGTATAAAACTGTAACGATATACAATAGTAACTGTACAAAATTGCAATTTGTAGTCATTAGGCTAAATAACCATTGACTTACAATTATATGGACGTCGGGTCCGCGGTAAAAAGTGTCCGAACTTATAGGGCGTTAAAATCGTATACAGAGCGTCATTCACGCTTTAGTCTTCGTTAGTTCGACTGACAGCGAAGCAAGCAAAATTAGACAGTACTGCGATGACATTACAATTTAAATTCAACGTTTTAGCTTTTTCGTATTCCTTTACATGTCACTACGTTTAAATAGGTTGACTTGGGACATTTTTTTCGTGGTTTTTGTATTAGACCCGTCGTCCATTTATTTGTAAGTCAATGTAAATAACTAAATAAATCATTAGGTTCGACATACCGCTTCTCAAGCAGAGGCCGTGGGTTCGAGTTTGGGCTCACACCTCTGAGTCCCTCGCAATTTATGTGCTTGTGCACAACGTGTACACACTCATTGCCCAGTACTAGGGAAACCGTATATCGCAGGTGCCATGAACATACACATGGATAACCACAAATTACACCCAAACTCACGAGACAAACAAGTGGTAGGCCATACAAATATTTCATCCGGCCCGGAAATCGAACCCAGGACCTCTGCGTGGCACTCATGGTAACCACGGAGGCAGTCGAAAGAGGTTAACAAACTTTTGAAAACGTGTAAACTCCCTAACCGGCATTGGGTCAACGTGGTGGACTATGGCCTAAACTCGACTAAACCTAACCCTCGCCTGAGAGGAGACTTGTGCCCAGCAGTGGGACGTCTGTGAGAATTTTTGTTTGATACTAAGTGACGGGATGAATAAGTTGTGGGCTTGATGGTAAGCGACACGCCTGTCCATGACAGTTGCAGTGCCACTCAGAGCTTTAAATCGTAAAGATTAAAACGCGATTTAATTACGCGATTAAATTGAGTGCGACAAACGAGATAAAAATAAATAATAAAAACAAACAAACTGATATAGGTATCGAGTTCTTAGGTTTTCGCGATTGTTACACATAGGAAATGAAACTATTTGTCCGTATTTAAATCGCGTAAATTTGTTTTTTTTAAACAAACCGACGTTTCGGGCCTTTTACAGGTCCCATAACCTCAACCGTGATTCTACCGTGACCAGGAAATGAAACTATTGTCCCAGATTTAAATCGCGTGTATTTGTTTTTTCTCTTTACCTTTTTAATACATTTCAATTTATGAGAGTATTTAAAATACGTGAATAATAACTAATATAATGTAAAATATGTAAAAGCCGAAACCACAAAAAGCCAGGCATTTTTGTTCGTCCTTTTCGCGCCGATGATTCGACGACAAAGATAGCTGTATACGCAATTTCATAGTGTTATCCTTGTTTTTCAAAATGTTTAACAATAGTCTATTACCAAATAAACAAAAGAACGAATGACTCTAATGCGGTATCTTACCGATTCAGTATTCGCAGTAAAAACAAAAAAAAAATGGCAACAAGGTTTTATCATCTGAAATAAATATGTCACGGGGAGGTTTATCACATATTACATGCGACATACTGCTATGCTACAACAATGGATACAAGCGGATGATTACGATGAAAAAAAGAATGTAGTTTTTTCGGCATCATAGAGCTATATCAATGCAGAAAATAATATATTACTGAACAGAAATATAATATTGGAATTGAAAATAATTTTTCGGATGGAAATCGCGTATTATATAAATATTAAGACAACGTCAAATACATTGCTCTGATCCCGAAGTAAGTAACTTAAGCACTTGTGTTGTGGAAATCGGAAACGACGACGGTATCACAAACACCCTAGTAGCAGTAGATCTCTTTGTGAAAGAGTTTGTCCAAGGTCCAGCTGACTGCCACCTTACCTTATCTTTCTGTTGCCAGGCAGTAATGTCAGCATTACTGTGTTCCTGTTTTGAAGGGCAAGGGTGCTGGTGAAATTACACACACATGGTACTTATCAACTTATGTCTCAGGGTGACGTGCCCAGTGATAGTGCCCCTCAGATCATAGCGATTTAAATCTCTAAGCGCCACTGCAACTGTTATGGACAGGCATATAGCTTACCATTAGGCGCACGACTTCTTCATCACTTGATATTATAAAAATATACCCGAGATGATATAGAAAAGTTAGTTTCCTATCTTGACCCGGCTGGGGATCTAACCCGGGACCTCAGATGGCGACACCAAGGAACCAGTGTGCAAGCCTATCGACCACAGAGGTCATCGTTTTATCATATTTGTTTTTTCAAACATATAGACGTTTCGGAAACTTTATTGTAGGATTAGCATGATAAGGCGCTTGTGCGTGAGCAACAGATCTCTTTGTGACAATAGTAGTATATCGCGCTGGCTCAAGGCGCGCTAGCCCCACAGGCGGCATGGTCATGGCTGACTGAGATGATAAAGAACTGTCTAATATGAATGCACACCACTCTATTTCTCATTAACGTAGTCACAAAAGTAAAAGAAAACAAGTCATAATTCACATATTTTACTAATTAACTGCTTCGGTTATAAAAAAAAACCAAATAGATAATATCAATTGCACCAGTCAGTATCAACATGTCGGACGTAAGCTGTCTAGATAAAACAAATATAAAAATACAATAGATAAATGGCAATACCTTAATCACGGCTAAATTTTGGCCAGGTGTATCAGGCTAGTGTTGTCTATAAATATCGAATATCGATAAACGTTTATTGATGTCAACCTCTTAGGAAAGCTTGTAGAATTATATTGGCATTGTTTCGTTTAGCGATTGATGAATAACCACTTTCTACAACGGCCACTCTTTAAAATTGTAGTAAGGATAATTAAAACATAAAATTGCGTGCTTCGACGAATAAAATTCAAGTTGCTTGGCTACGTATAATGTTAGAACCATATTATGAGTGAGTAATTTGAGGTCTTAAACAAAATTAAGAGTGCTGGAGTGGAGACAGAGAACTGGTGTCGGAAGGAAGCGTATTTTTACATTTTTCTTTCGTTTTAAAGTTGGAGATTGTAATTTTATGCTGACTAATACAAATTTTATCGTGCTGTGTACACTGTTTTTGAAAGGTGGTCTAGTATATTAATGTATCCAAATGTATCTGTTACCATGTCTTGGTTTTCTGATCCAAAATTTCAGATGGAGTTACGTGTAGATACTTCCTTCAAGTTTAGGTTCAACACTTTGCCTATTTCAATCTCTAGTTATAACATTTGACTCTTGTTTTGATATCTTTCATTATATTTGGTAGAAACACGTTTGTACACAG
This sequence comes from Hyposmocoma kahamanoa, assembly GCF_003589595.1. NCBI lineage: Eukaryota > Metazoa > Arthropoda > Insecta > Lepidoptera > Cosmopterigidae > Hyposmocoma > Hyposmocoma kahamanoa. The sequence continues at coordinate 2,313,495 of NW_020653856.1, forward strand.
AAATCATAAGTCTACCATCAATTGCACAAGGTAAATAGAAAGTATTTATTTTCTTACTTGATTTTTCTTTTATTGCTTGAATAGTCTTTTAAATTATTCATTGTAAAGTGAAATGCAGGTTATATTTCTTGATAATGGTTCATAATGTTTTACACTATTTTAAGCGTATCTACAATCCTGTCGTGCGCCTGGTGGTAAGCGACACGCCTATCTATAACAGTTGCAGTGCCCCTCAAAGATTTAAATCGCAAAGGTATTAGGGGCAGTGGCAGTACTGCGCCCGTCACCATGCGACATAATTTGACAAGTCCCATGTGTCTGTAATTACACCAGCACCCTTACCCGTTTCAAATTTTATATTGTGTACGTATATAATATAGGAACTTCAAACTTTTTGGCCTTCAATAACATTTTTTTTATGATACAACAAGACAGTTAGATGTAGTAACAGGACGAAAGTCATGCGCTGGTGGTAAATGAACGTCACCCTGTCATATAAAGTTGACAAATCTCGTGTGTCAGTTTCACTTGCACTCTTACCTTTCAAAACAGAAACGCAGAAAAGCGAAAACTCACCGAGAGCGAGCGCGTGTCGGGCGCGTATCGGGTAAGATGTAATTCCGTGTATTTATATGGACGACAACAGACCTCGCGAGCGTATGCGTCCATATAAATACACGGAATTACACCTGACTCGACACGTGCCCGACTTGCACCCGCTCTCTGTGTGTTTCACGCTTAATGATGGCATTACTGCTTGAAGGCAGAAGTAGGTAAGGTAGCAGTACTTTCCTAAACGAACTCTTTCACGACAAGCTGTATTAAAGTACTTCTTAGAAGATTTCTTATACCAAAAAGAACACGTGTGTTTATACTCCACAACGAACGAATTGCTATCAATCTAAGTTAAAATTGAGTTTAATTCACTTCGAACTAAAATAGTTACCTATATAAACTTCTGTACAACTAAAACTAGGCTCCAGTTAGCGTGTTGCCATTAATATGTTTATTTTAAAGTTTTTATTAACCTCGAGCTGTTAGTAATGACCAATTTTCAAACGATTTTGAAAGGCCAGTGAGTGGCACTGTGGGCATTAGATAGAATAGAACACAACAGAATGGAACGGAACGGAATACGTTTATTTGCCAAAATAGAGTAATGATAATGGTCTTTAATAAAATTAGGTACAATTGTATTCAACCTGCAAGCAGATGTACGAATATTAATGTCATGTTCGATTTCTACTGTTAATTGCAATTCAAATTAATGTAAATTTGTATTTGGAAATTCTAAGTATTCTTTATTACTATAGAAGCAAGTGTCAAAAGCCATTTTGTCAATTGTAATTTAAAAGTATGTCCTTGCAACAATTTAATTTAATTTGGCAAATTCAACAGGATATCGGGTTAGATTTCCGGTAGATCAAATTTGGGTAATGAACTTTTGAAATTGGTTCTCTGTTTTTAATACTCATAATATAGGGAATATTAAGACCAGGTTTTTGTATCCATTTAAAATTATTATCATTAAAATTTTCTAATTTAAAATCACTATGGCAGCAAGTCAAGTCTTTTTTAGAAAAGCAACAATGATGTCTCTGCGAACATATTTTTGTACGTAAATAAGAAATTAGAAATATAAAGTGAAGGTACAAATAAGACATGCGCCTGGTGGTAAGCGACACGCCTGTCCATAACAGTTGCAGTACTCTCAGGGTTTTAAATCACAAAGATCTGAAGTGCACTGCCATTGTGCCCATCACTCCGAGACATTAGTTGACTAGCTCGATGTGCCGGTAATTTTACCAGCACCCTTACCCAGTAAGTAAGACGGTACCGCTTCCCTGGACGAACTCTTTCACAAGAACCTCTAGTACTGCTCAACTTATGTCTGCTTGGTACTTTTCATCAGAAGAAATACGATTTAAATCCGAAAAAAAAATTTTCAAACCACTTAAGAAATGTGCCTTCCTAAATGTCTTTTTTATTTTATTTTTTTTATTGTATGTAATGTATTGGTGTTCAAAATAAATAAATAAATGTACTTGCATCTTAACTGCGTCAGTCGATGCATCGACTGTCGATAATCAATACATTCCCAACCCTTGACTGTCACCGACTGTGCGATTCTCCCCTATCTGCCCTTTAATCTAAATGCTTTTCGTATCTGAAATAATACTGTACACTCGCGTGCAAACAATGTGAGCCACATGAAATTTTATGATGTAAAATTATAGCTGTCCGTTATCGAGGTCAAAAATTATTTTTCGAATCGATTTGTGATAATAGTAAACTAAATTTGTTTTCATTCCACCTACTCGGAACAAAGCCATTGACTTTCCACGGCGAGGGATCGGAATTGCTTATTATTCCTTGGGGATTATTTCTTGAACTTCGATCACGAATATTGAACCTTATACGGATAAAAAATTACGATAAATGATTATTGTTTGGAAAGATAATACACTGGATAGCAGGCTACGGTTATACGCAAAAAGATCTTTTGTTTATTTTTCGTGTACGAGAAGAGAAGTGATGGAATGGTAGTAGGTAACCTATTAGGACAATGATTGCTTCTCGATTAAGACTTTAATTTCTAAGTATTCGATCTGTGTATTAAAAATTATAACAAACTAGTGGAGAAATTTCACAAAAAGATAATTGAATATCATATTGGTGAAACATTTTAACATTCAATAAAATTTTTATTACAGTTAGCACCTATCTATCTTAACGTATTTAACCCAGTAATGTAGAGCAGTACTGTAGTTTTTTTATACCCAGAGAAGGGATGAACAAGTCATACGCCTGTCCATAACAAATGCAGTGTCTCTCAGAGTTTTAAATTACAAAGATCTGAAATTTTCACCATCACCCTTAACCTTCAAAGCGAGAACGTAGTAATGCTCTCATTGCTGGTTGGCAGCAGAAATACATAAGGTGGCAGTACCTCCCTGGACGAACTATGTCACGAGCTTGGTCCTTTTCATCAAAGGAAATACGACTTAGATCCAAAAAACATAGTACTTATAAAACAGACTTAATAATTATTAACACTTGGAAAAAATTCCTTCGATCCGGCCGGAATTGAACCGACGTCTCCTAGCAAACCACGCCAGACTCTATGCCATTATATTATCATTGACAACCGTGCCAAGAGGCTTATAGGTGACTCGGAATTAGTGGAAGCGAAGCTGCAGAGCCTTGAACACCGCCGTAAAGTTACCTGCTTATCGGTATTTTACAGGATATATTGCGGAAAGTGTGCGATGGAACTAGACAATTTAATTCCGCCTTTCCCTTTCCACCACTAGGCGTAGGCTTGGATTCCACCCCTATGTTGTGGATGTTCCAAAGATTCGCACGAAGCGTTACACTTCCACATTTATATGGCGAACGGCTATGGAGTGGAATTCCCTGCCTGCAGATTTGTTCCATGAGCTTTATAACTTGGGTCTTTTCAAGGCGAGATTGAATAGGCATTATTTAGGTGTGTATACTCCATCGTCGACGTCATCGTCACTTTCCGTCAGGTGTGATGGAGGTCAAATGCGCCCTTATATTTAAAAAAAATGACAATTAAACCGCGGAATGAACCAGCGGACCCTACGAATTCTTCTACGTGTTTGTTGTCGGATCTTTGTATTTGGTTTTCAACGACTTTTTACCCGTAACGCCATCTATGAGAAATCTATGAAAGTATTTCGTCACCCACTTAGGTACCTTTACGGCTACCAACTCTGTCTAGAAATGTCGCTACCTATTAAATTTCATATTTCTGCATTGAATATTGTAAATGTTCTGTTGGGATACCAAACAAATAAAAATTAATTAATTAATACATCTACGTGTTAAAAACCAACATCATACATTTAAATTAATACATCTACCTACTAAACGACATTTAAGTCAAATTCATTTGTTACTTTATTAATTTGTAATTTGAAATCCAGTGGCGTATTTTTCAAATCTATCATTCTCTTCCCATCTTCCAACATTATAAACGACACAAAACAATGTACATAATGTACTTTTTTGACTCTTGTGCTTTAGTCCGCCGGCCCTAGATTATGAATTCGTAGTGCTGGGACACAATTTGTTTTCTATTAATTTATTTCTAAATTTTAAAATGTTCATGGTTTTCATTTAATCCATTCGTAATGTTGACATGCCCTTTCCGTTACACCCTGTATATAGACACCCACTAGGCGAGCATGTACGATCCTCGATTACATCATTACTTACTATTTACTTACTTTTATAGAATAGATAGAATAGAGATGAAATAAGGGCCATCTATCTCTGGCAATTCACCAGGCAAATGGGCCGTATATCGCTTTTAAATATCAACTCTTGTTTGTACTGAAATTACAAATTAGGAAGTTGAAATAATACTGCGCCAACAACTGACCTGTGTGCACGTCTTCGTATATTCCAAAAATATTGTGTATTTTTTGTAGTAAAGATAATATCTTTAACTATGGGGCGCTGTTCCATTCGGTGGTGTGGGAAAAACAGCAAACCATCTAATTAAAAAACAAACGGAATCACATTTCATCGGTAATTAAATATTAAATATTGAATTTTCAAATTTTCGTCCACCATAGCAAAGCTCAAGTTAAACTGGTCAGAATTCGGGCCAGCCAATCGGAGCGCAGCAGTTGCCACCGTAATGATTTGGCAGAATAGTTTTCAAACAAATAAAATTACATTTCATTTCTGGTTATATACTCGATGATTGGGTAGAAAACAATTGAACATTTACCTACCACTAAACATTTAAAACACCTCCCACATATCTAATAATCTGAATTAATAAGCTTGAAACTATCAAACGGCGGTCAATCCTACGTTTACGAGGTCGTAAAGATACAAAACGCAACTCTTTTATTGCCCGGATTACATGTTATTGCGTAATAAACTCTAAACGATTATACTTAGAGCACATTTTGTAAAAAAGGCAACTAAATGTGAGGCGTGAATTTTTATGGGAAGAAATATCGAACGTGCATTTAATTAGGTACTTTTTTAGGCCAAGTTTTTTCCAATTAGGCTACAATATATTAATTTATATACGTCACACGAGTGGGCGTGGGTCTCCTCTAAAGAGACCGTTAAAATCATAGTTATCTAATTTGACCCAAAGGGGTAAATTTTCTCCAATATAATTATTAGTCAGGGGTACTTGTAATTCCATTACAAGTACGCGGGTATGTGTCCCGGCTCCCCGAGCTACTACCATCTCTAATCTCCTATTTTCCTTCCGAGACAGTAGTATCCTATACCTAAATTTCCTCTTTCAATATCCATTTTCTCCCTCCCCCCTGACCATATCCTTTACCTCTATGGCCGCGTGGCTAGGGGCATGCCTAGTCGAAAGCGTGCCACAAACCCTGGGACCGAGTGAACCCAGAAATAGGTTAGCTTTACCCTGGCAAGCGGGGCACTGCCAGGATGGACATATATTTTTCCACTGCTTCTCGTGGGACTGCAATGGTTAATTTGTTAAATGGCAACCAAAATGGCGGCCATGTTGTTCGCCGTCCGTCACGTCTCGGTTTCCGCGGGGGCGAAAAGTGGACAGTAGAAAGACACCTTGCTACTTTGAATGTTATGATAAAATAGAAGAAGTATGTAACATCGTGAATGAAAGAAGAATTGATGTTCTTTGTGTGAATGAGATGAAGAGAAAAGGATGCAATACGACCACGCATGGATCATACACAGCGTACTGGTCAGGAGTGCCCGAAACCAGCAGAGGGTGCCAAGGCGTTGGCGTATTTTTTCTTCTAGAATGAATTAATGTGTTCTTGACATTGAGTGTGTAAGCCCTAGACTCCTATGGATGAGGTTGAAAGTTGGCCTGACTCGCATCTTTATTTTAGAGGTATATACTCCGACAGACACGGGTTCAAAACAGATCACAAAAAAATCAACTAGTCCAAGCATAGAAATAAAAGGAGAAAAGTTAGATCTTGTTAATAAAGCAGTCTTCTTAAGAGTGACCTTAAATAGTAAACTTCAATGGTTCCCACATATTATATCTTCCCTGGTCAGCAGATTAAGCACAGCTGCATACGTAGTCCGCAGAATATGTGAGCTTACCGATGTTAGTACTACCTAGACTAGTTTACTTTAGTTATTTCCACAGTATAGCGTCCTACGGGATTGTCATGTGGGGTAAAGCGGCAGACATTCAAACCACATTTGTATTGCAAAAACGAGCGATTCATACTGTGTACCGTTCAGGTTCTCTGGTTTCAGAGTACATTTATTTACGCCCGCAAAAAAAAATTTCAATAAGAAAGAAGGTATCCATAATATTAACTTTAGAGCTAAGTCCATCCAAACTCATGGTATCATGATTTCGTTTATTGGTGACGACTCGACGAAACGACTCTTTTATGGGAAACTGTATGCATTCTTACAATAAGATTCCGGAGTACATAATAGGATTATAATTTCCTAACTTCAAAAACTACATTAAAAATATTCTAATTGAAAATTAAAGACTACGTGTTAGATGTGAGAAAAGATACACAAATTTGATTCAAAGTGTATTCCGTAGCATTTAAGTTTATTTAAAAAGAGCAATTCCCTAGAGTTTCTTGCTCATTCTTCTCTGGCAAGGCAGCGTAGCTTAAACAACAAGTAGGAGCTTAAAAGTGACGTTTTCATGCGTAAATATATTTTACCTATGGAATAAATGATTCTTTGGCTTTGACTTTGAAATACAAAGATCGAACACAAAAGAATATTCCTCCGATATGCTGCGTAGCCCAGTTATGTATTTATTTAATTACATATTGCTTACAGATTAATATCCAAACACAATAGTAATTCTTAAGCTAATATCATATATTGCAATAATAATGTAATCATACTTAATAAAGAATTGATACAAAATTTAAAAATCATTGAATTTTATATATTGCATAAAATAAACTGAATAAAAAATTAGATAAAAATAACAAATCATGGAATTGGACATTACATTATTAACAATCAAATTTTAAAACATTAACATAGTATTAATTATTCAGGATGCAAAATACTTATATAATGCTACTGTCCATGGTCAATGACTCGAGATATCGTCCCGCGGAAAACGTAAAATGGGCTTCCGAGCATGCAAAGAGGTCCAAAGAGGAGTCAAAGATAAGCATTCGATTGAAGTACTTAAGCGGGGCAAAGGAGCCAGATCACTTGCCCTAGAACGTGTAGAAGGTATAGCAAATAGCTTTCTTGTAAGAGGCCGCACCAGGCTGGTCCTGGGCACCCAAAAGCCCATCATGGATAGTATGAATGGATTGTACAAGATTCCCAGTGGCAGGATGGATGTTATAGCGATGGTAGCTCAGCGAGAGAACGGTTGTCAGGTAGTGGTAGCTCAGTGGGAGAACGGTTGCTTCTAAACTAATAGGTCCAAGGCATATACTTATTATTTAATTTTTAAGGTAGTGCATTTGTGGATATTTCGTAGTATAACCTCCCGCTAACGGTGAATGAAATCATAAATCTTGGAAAACGTGTGACGTGCCCAATCCGCATCAGGTAAACTATGCAGGCAGCATAGTTAGTCTCGAAGAAGGTTATATACAGCAATGAGTTGTAAGTTATACATACATTGAGTTATACACTGTTATACAATGCGTCGTCACCGATGTCGAGTTGTATGTACCAACAAAGCGTTGGCATTGCTATAGTTACCTATACAAAATTGATTATATTCTCCAAATGAAAATAGAAGTACAATATTATATACCATTCGTCATATATATTCGTACATAACGATGTAGTGTGTGGTTATCTTTATGTGTGTCAAACACGCGAGCTTACACTTATTGATTTACGTTTTATTGTGGTTTGTTTTGTTATGTAACTTGTGTACTTTACAATATTTACCGCGCAGTTTTATTATTGTGCAAACGTCGTGCATTGTATATACTTTTATTCCACACATACTTTTAGAACACTTAAAACCCTGGAAAGAATGCAATTTTTTAATCAATAATCTAGTAGGTTACTATAGGTACTAATTTTATTTTAAGTCTAAGTTGAAAAGAAAAAAATTGTCGATTGTCATTGTTTTCATTCAATTGTTTTAATTTGTAGTAAGTAATTAAACTAATACAGATTTAAATAGTTAACAGGCATTGCTTTGTGGAAATCCATGCTAATAAAAATGAAAATAAATTAATTTAATTAAGTTAGCATAGATTTCCGGTTTATTTTAGTAAATATTTTATTATTTTTTTAATTAACATTATTATATTTTTATTAATGCAGGTTTTGTCAATGGCTCGAAGTTGATCTTGCTACAATCTAATAAACTTTATTTGAAATGTTTTTTTATTTATTTATTAATGTTTGATTTAATCATTGTGATCAGTTACATGTATCGTATTACATTAAATTTAATTTATTGTTTCTTCACTTATGTTTCTTTCAAAAAGATTAAAATATTTTTTTTTCAATTTGTTCATTATTTGGCTATACATTGGGTCGGTCAGAAAATCCGTGCAGTATAAAAGTCAAATACAAAAAAATATATAAACTTTAAACGAAATTATATATTAGCCATGTTAATTTGCAATGTTTTGCCATCTTTGAGATAATTTTAGAATTCTTTTTTAAAGAAATATTGTATTTGTCTGTATGTATTTAATACAGCTCTGTGTCCTTTGATGTACTTTTCCTTATCAAAGTCGAGTCGAATGTCGGGTGAATACGACGAATGAAATTGACGGCCTTATAAAAATGAAATAGTCGCGTTAAAAGATGACATAACATTTTAAAAATATGTTATTTTTCTGTCTAAAGTTTAGCCAGTGGCAAAAACCGCACGGACTTTGTGGCCAACCCATTCTAAAATATTTTTTTCCTTAATAGACATTTTGCATTCCCAATAACAAAATTACGTAATACGAAATGCAAAATTGTTTTGGAAAGATAACATACGAAACAAAACTGACTAATGATTATTTTGGCGAATCAGCATCACACAAATAGCATTGTATGCCGCGTTGTACGTTATTTTTTCAAAAGCTATCCTATTCTCTCCCAAAAGTTAGATTTCACTTTGTTATTGAGGATGTGATATTTATATACGTAGAGAAGAAGTCTAGTATTTGATTTTTCCTGACTTATATGTTTCATAGTCACTGAGCCGAACATGTGTTCGCACAGGTAACCTGAAAGTCACTGGTTCTACGGCAGCAGCACTATAACTACGTGGCACGCAGATCGTCCAGTCGTCTTTCAGAAGCCTTGTGGAAGCAACGCCTATTTGATTGAGTGGTCTTACAGCTAAGTCCCTGTGACCGTCGGAGATATTGGGGATTTTCGAGAGGATCCACACGTAAACTGGAATAAACAGTTCAACTATTACACATATTAAATTAATTGAATATCACGATGTTTTAATTTCATGACAGTCAATTATTTTTTTGTGAAACCAGTCCATTAGTTTGTTAAAATTATTAATACAACAATCGAATCGAACACAGAGAAAAATTTTTTTTGTTGCAAATTTTTGTTTTTTTAAAGTTTTGTACGTGATATTTATTTTATATGTGATTCGGTTCTACCAACAATTTAATTTGATAGGTCAATCCATCCACCAGAGTAATGAATCATGCCCGACCAGGTAATTCATTATCATCGCCATCGACCTGTTGGTTTCCTCTAAGAAAAAGGTTTAGGATCAACAGATTACTATGTTGCCGCATTGGCCCAATGCAGGTTGGTCACTTCACATGTATTCCAAAGGATATAAACACTCTTCGACTTGCAGGTTTCATCACAATGGTTTCCTTCATTTCAGTTATGTGCGACTCTCTATACCACTGTGGTCCCACCACAATTGTTTCCTGAAAAATTTGGTCCCTGGTGGACGTCGTGTATGCAGACTCTATTCACTACTCTTATTATACTCTAATCTTTTGCTTCTTTCAAAGATATTAGTACATACACGCCCCTTTATTCTTATTACTTTCGACTTGACCTTTTCTGGTACCTACACACATCCTGACGGAGGCTATCAATAGAATAGAACAGAAAACATTTACTGTAGCACCAAAACACGAAATTATATAGAAGGAAAGAATAAAAAAAACAGTAAAACAAAAACCAAAAAATAGAAAAAAGAGATTTAAAATTGTAGTAACGACTGTAGTGTATTCAAAACTATCCACTCAGCTAATGCCACTAATGACGCTCATTTTAAGTTGAACCCGAACCCCAATGAATACCGGACATACGTGTGGTGTACATAATCCGAAATAAACTACGTAAATATTTCGATACCTGGCACGTAAGTTGTTGTAAGTCAAAATACCATTTTTTTCATTTTAATTTAAATAGGTTTAGGTTTCATATTTAAAAGTAAGGACATCACATATTGTCATGTTTCTTTGTAAACATGGAACCTATAATATATATAAAAAAGGGTAATAGAATAATATGTTTAAGTTAAGAAGCCACCCGCCACCTCGCGAAAAATCCCGAAATGCTCCACCGTGCCAGTTGGCGACTGGATGGGAGGACCCGGTGGCCATTTCGGGGGCGCTCGGGCGTCCCCGCAGTCTCCATGTGAGTTCCCCAATGGGCAGCTATCTTAAGAGATCCTATTGGTCAACTGAGTGGCGCCTGGAACATCAAATTTTTCCCCACCAACACCACCAACCACCATGAAAATAAAAAGTCATAAGAAGAGTAAGTTTAAACAACGGCTGCACTTCCTCCCAATGAAGGTGCACCTCACTAACATCCGAGGCCTGCACTCTAACCTTGATCCGGTCCACTACCACCTAGAGACTGAGAAGCCGCACCTATTCTTCTTAACGGAGACGCAAATAGTAACACCGTCTGACGTTGCGTACCTCAACTACCCAGGATACTCGCTTGAGCATAAATTTCTGCAGCGAGCTGGGGTTTGCGTATACGTACGTGACGACATTTGCTATCGGCGTCTCCGTTGCTTTGAAAGTAACGGGTTTTCACATGTTTGGATTCTGGTGGACACAGGAATGGAGAAATATCTCTATATCTGTGTCTACAGATCGCACAGTGGTGACCAGGAGACAACTAAGCTCTTCGTCCACCTAACTGAGATGGCAGATAAAGCCCAACAACGGTACCCTTCAGCAGAGCTTATTTTTCTCGGGGACTTTAATGCTCACCACAGTGAGTGGCTGTTTCCGTACGTAAAAACAGACCATGCTGGGAGGGAGGCGCGCAAATTTGCATTATCGCTAAATCTCACCCAGCTGGTAAGCCAAGCAACGCGGGTACCGGATGTTGACGGACATGCAGCCAATTGTTTGGACCTTCTGTTGACAACAGATCCACACGGTCACTCGGTTTCGATCTCGGCACCGCTGGGAACATCCGACCACTGTGTGGTGAAATCCGTGTCGACTTACTCTCCTCCTGATGACTGTCCAAGAGGTACAAGAAGAGTATGGCGATACGAGTCAGCAGATTGGGATGAGATGCAGCACTTCTTTGCGTCTTATCCTTGGCGGCAAGTCTGCTTTTCCTCGGGTGATCCCTCGTGTTCTGCTGATGCGGTTGCAGATGTGATCCGGCAGGGAATGGAGTACTTTATTCCATTCTCCGACATTCCACTGGGTCACAAAGCCCGACCTTGGTATAACGTGGACTGCGCACGTGCTGAGGCCCGTAAGCAGTCTGCTTACCAAGCATGGGTGCAAGCTCGCGACCGCAAAGTTCGAGCCCGGAGGGTTCGCGCGAGAAAGAGAGCTTTTAATTCTGCCGCCAAGTCCTGCAAACGCGAATTCCGGAAGGCTAGATTCAACCATATCAGCAGGATCGGGACCAGGCTTGCATCCTACCCTCCTGGTAGCAAGCAGTTCTGGTCCCTGTCCAAAGCAGTTGAATCCAACTTCTGCCGTCCCACCTTGCCTCCCATGCAGAAACCTGACGGATCACTGGCTCACTCTGCAACGGATAAAGCAAACTTATTTGCTGTAATGTTTGCAAGCAATTCGCATCTAGATGCAGGCTCAAAACATCCACCAAATTTACCTCGTTGTGACACTTCAATGCCGGAGGTCACAATCCACGCAAAAGAGGTTCGTAGAGCTCTGCGAAGTCTAGATGTGAATAAGGCCAGTGGTCCTGATGGTATACCAGCACGGGTACTGAGGCTTTGCGCGCCTGAGCTAACTCCTGTACTGACGTGTCTGTACCGCCTCTCACTAAAAACGAGAATACTATTCTAATATCCTAAATCATGGAAGTTTGCAAATGTGCAACCAGTCCCTAAAAAGGGAAGCCGCGCCGACCCCTGTAATTACAGACCAATCGCCATAACTTCCATACTCTGCAAGGTTATGGAAAGAGTTCTGAACGGTAAGCTGCTATCATACCTTGAAATAAATGACCTACTCAGTGATCGTCAATATGGCTTCCGCCGGGGACGATCAACTGGGGATCTTCTCGTGTATGTTACGCATTGCTGGGGCGAGGCCATCGAGAAACACGGTGAGGCACTGGTCGTATCGCTCGATATCTCAAAGGCCTTCGACAGGGTTTGGCATGCAAGTTTGCTGAGCAAGCTTCCTGCTTACGGCATCCCTGCCGACTTTTGCAGCTGGATATCAGATTTCCTTGGGGAACGGTCGATTCGAGTAGTCATTGAAGGCTGCTCATCTGACTTGATGGCTATTGATGCTGGAGTTCCTCAAGGGTCTGTTCTCTCGGCGACTCTTTTCCTGCTACACATCAATGACCTATTGGTCCCGGGTATAGTTGGGTATGCAGATGACAGTACAGTTACCGAGAGATATCTGTCTAGCGCAAGAGACGGCAGGGAAGATATTCGTTCGCTGAGAGAGGCTATGGTAGAGCGAACGAACCTGACCTTAAGTCTTGTTGCCCAGTGGGGTGACAACAATCTGGTCAGCTTCAACGCCACCAAAACGCAGGCCTGTCTTTTTTCCGCAAAAAGGAGTCCATTTGATCTGACTCCTACTTTTCGGGGTGTATCTGTCCCAGTTACCGACCGCCTAGAGCTTCTTGGCATGACATTAAGCGCAAACCTCAACTTTGGCGCTTCTATAGAGTCTAAAGCACAAACTGCAGCCAAGAAGCTGGGTATCCTTAACAAGGTGAAGCGATACTTCTCGCCTGGACAGCTTTTAACCTTATATAAAGCGCAGGTCCGGTCTTGCATGGAGTATTGCAGTCACCTGTGGGATGGCTCAGCGAAATACCAACTAGAGGCTTTTGACTCGATTGATCGCAGAGCCAGGAGGCTTATTGGCGACGATGAGCTCGAATATAAACTTCATAGTTTAGCCCATCGGCGAAAGGTCGCGGGTCTGTCGGTTTTTTACAGATTATACTTCGGAGACTGTGCCCATGAGCTCCACCAGCTCATTCCATCCGCCCCCTTTTACCATCGGACATCTAGACGAACGGCGGGATATCACCCTCACCTGGTTGATATTCCTTTAAGTCGTACTAAGCGCTTTTCGTCATCTTTTATAATGCGCACAGCCCGTGACTGGAATTCCCTGCCTGCGTCTATTTTTCCGAGTACATACAACCCGAATATTTTCAAGGTGCGATTGAATAGGCATCTTCTGGGCGAGCTCGTACCAACGTAGACCTCATCTTTGCTCTAGGGCTAGGTAGTGGTCAAAAGTTCGTCCATTTTTAATAAAAAAAAAAAAAAAAAAACAGTATTTTAACTTGCAACAACTTACGTGGAAGGTATCGATTTATGTTATGTATTACGTTGTGTTCTTGTGGTGTCTATTCTTACATAAAAATCTTAAATGGCACAAGACCGGGAGAGTTGGCGTGCTCTTGGGGAGGCTTATGTTCAGCAGTGGATGCGTGTAAGCTGATGATGAAGATAGTAGTATGACTTTTAAATAGGATGTTGATACATGTAGTGATAAGTGTGTGTGTTGTGGTGTCCATCATTTATAACAAAATATAACCTATTTAGTTCATGAATCCGGTTGCGAGATTTACCTCACCTATGTCACGCCAAATAGAAATTGTGGTCCTCCTTTTTCCTACGCTCGCTCTTACTATACCTCTGTCACTGGGAGTGGGAGCCCTTGTTTGTACTTAATGTGTTGGCATTTTTAATAGATATCGTCATTCTAGATAAGATATCGTTACTGCCGTCACTAAAAGTCGTAGGTACGTACTCACTCAGATCTAATAAACGAACATAACTAATTGATAGAACGAGATTGATACGAGCTTGCAGTTCCAGATGTAAAAGGGTAAATCAAAATATTTTGCTAGTTACGCCATCTGTTGACAGATTTTTGTACTAAATGCTTTCGAAGACAGCTAACTTTTTCTACCAGTAATCCACCGGCAGTTGCGTTTATACGAAATCTATGTATTAAATTCAAAAAGGTATTTTTAAGACGCTAATTGACGAATTGAGATCCAAGATGTGAAACGCTAAATCGGAAATACGTTGTCCTGAAAATTTAGCTACTATTTCGAATTTACAGTTATACCAAGAAACAAATACGAAAATAATAAATCTAACATCTCGGTAAAAGTGTGAAGGCGTTCGAGGCGATCCTTATTATTTAATAGTAAGAGAATAAAACAAACACTAAATACGCTTTATGTAGATGTAAACAGAATTCATCTAAAGTTAGTAAAGTAACTTTAATCGAGGGTCGCGCCCTGGGGCAACATTTCCAGATAGCTGCCAATGTTTAATCCTTTGCATAGCTATACACAATTCCTGGCGGTACTACCGTCAAGTCTAATCACCAAAGATTTCAATGAGGCGATGTGGAATTTCTTATCGAGCTTTCGCCTGCGTCCTGTAAGCTGACTAAGGTTGGTTCGCATATTTTTAACCTTTCGCGGTTCTCGAGTTACTTATCAAAATTTAGAAAAACATAAAAATGACCTAAGCGATATAGTCTTATTTTACATATAATTTCATTTCAGTAATCACTGTGAATAAAATAAGTACTTAGTTTAATAATTAGCGATATAATGATTTAGCCAAAAAGTGTTAAATAAAAAAATTTAAAAAATAAATATATAAACTTTAGTCAATTATGTATTGGCCATGTTGATCCGCGATATTTGCAATGTGTGCAATTTAGCATTATTATGATAAAATACAACACGTTTTTAAAATGCCTACTGAAATATTATTTTCAAAGCGATCATAAACGACATAACGTTTAAAAGAAGAAAGTAATTTTTTGTTTAAAGTTAGCTAGTGGCAAAAACCGCACTGACTTTTTGGCCAATCCGTTATATAACTAAAATAAACTTTCACCTTACGTACACACATATCGCACTCCCAATAACGGAATTACGAAATACCAAAAGTAATATTTTTGGGAATAATATCTTACACAATTTTGAAATCACCCATCTGGCATACATAGCTGGCACCATTTTTTTTTATATCAATGTTGTCATTTTCCCAAAAATTACTAGTTGTACTTCGTCATTTTTTTATTACGGGTTTGATATATGCATACGTAGAGCAATCTACTGACGGTCTTCACTTGATTCAAAGTTTTGTTCATCACTGAACCGTCTATGTGTTTTTACAGGCATTCTGAAAGTCACTGGTTCCACGGCCACAGTATCATACCTGCGTGGCTCACATTTCGTCCAGTCATCGAAAGCAAGCTTTGTGATAACAACGCCTATTTGAGTGAGTGGCCTTACAGCTAATTCCTTGTTATAAACGGTAATAAGCGGAATTCTGGAGAGGATCCACACGTAAACTGGAATAAATATTTTGAACGTTTTATACGTGATATAGATTTTAAGGCTTTCGACGTTATTCACTAAATGATTATCAATAACTACAGGTTTCTTATCAGGTACGAGCTCTGTTCATATCCCCTGATATTAAGAGACTGGCCAGCGACAGGTGACGTCTTTAAGAACCTGCCTGTTCCTTTTTCGCTAGCATTGCCATTGTCACCCACTTTTTTCCAGACAAACCACCACCATTGTAAGCACCGGATTCCACATACTGGATAGTTTAAATCCATCTTCAATGGATGGATGGGACGTACAACCTTTCCGAAATATCGGGAAAATAAAATAAATCAATAAATAACACACATTACGTTACAGTACATTACATTACGTGAGAAACAAATGCAGGCCATACTGAAAATATTTCTCCCGATCCGGGAAACGAACCCGGGCCGTGTGCGTGACAGACCAGGATGGTAACTCCGTTCTGCTACGGGTACAGTTAAACTCATACCATGGTAAGAAACTTGTAAATAGTGATAATCATTTTATATGTGATTTGGTCCCACCAACAATCTGGCATCAAGCTAGGTACCTAATTCTATCTACCAGACTAAAGAATCATGCCCGACCAGGTCATTCACCATCATCGTCCAACCTATTAGACGTTCCACAGTTGGTCTCCTTCAAGAAAGGGTCTAAGATCTATGGTGGAGTATTCCGTTGGACCAATTAGGGTCGGATACTTCAAGTGCTTTACCAGGGG
>NW_020653856.1:2330014-2358543 GCF_003589595.1 Hyposmocoma kahamanoa
TCCGTTGGACCAATTAGGGTCGGATACTTCAAGTGCTTTACCAGGGGTTGTGAATACTTTTCGAGGCGCAAATTTTTGCTTAATTTCAACTAAAATTCATTATGTACCTAGTCAAAACTAGCTTAGTGTAAGTTTCCGGTATGACACCTACAGCGGTCCCATTATAATTGCAACCTTCAAACATTGGTCCCCGATGGTCAACCCTTGGATCATTCAACATATAACATTATAAAAATTAATTTTTATTGTAGGAAATGAAACTATTTTTCCGGATTTAAATCGCGTATATTTGTTTTTTCAAACAAACAAAAAATAAGATGGTTGGCATCAATATTAGGCATAACTGGTTGAAGACTGTACCACCTCAGTCAATCGTGACCATGGGACCTGTAAAGGGCCCGAAACGTCGGTTTGTTTGAAAAAACAAATATACGCGATTTAAATCCGGAAAAATAGTTTCATTTCCTATGTGTAACAATCGCGAAAACCTAAGAACTCGATAATTTTTATTGCCTATATATGATCACTAGATATTGGAACAGATAAGAGTATATTTACCTAAACTTCAAAGAAGTAATAAACATAGAGTGATTAATACCTTCTTCTGAAATACCGGAACAATTGTATTTTGTTTTATAGTTTAGATGTGAAGTTAAGTAATATTTTTAAGTCAAGTCATATTTTGCTCGACGTGATTCGAGTTCATCAGTAGTTTTTAATCATGGATCCGCGGCGGCGACTCGACGAAAACTGCGCACCGAAGCCCTGCCAGCCCGATCACTCAACCAACCAACGCGGGCGTGAGGGTAGTTGCTCGCCGCCACCCTCGGGAGTTGAGAGTATATATCAAACGTATATTTATTAATACATTATTAGTGTAGTGTACAATCCTATAATAATAATAAGAATGAAGCAGACAGGTGTAGTTCCTCGCTCCACCGCCCGCGCCTGTACTGAGTGACCGAACTGTCAGAGCTTTGCCACGTAGTTTTCGTCGAGTCACCGCCACCTTCTCATTATTAAGGACCACGGGCTGGTTTTCTGGTAATAAGTTTGAGTCTTGCATAAGTTTCCTATTTCAAATACAGTATGTGTGTATAAGATCATAATTACACTCGTTTTCATTTTTTGTATTTTATTTTAAATCATTACAGACGGAGGGATTATTCACTCTATGTTTATTACTTGAAGTTGAATTAAATATTAAATTATATAGAGGCAGAGTATATACTCTGCCCGTTCTAATATTTTATGATCACAGAATACTTACTGAAGTGCTTGTTAATTAGAGGACTATACGAGCAAGTGTAGACGGTGGAGAAATAGTCCACGTTTATGGCTAAAATTCGAAACGAGTAGTATCTATTCTTTACTGAAACAAATTATAAATAAAAGTGAGGAATCTGTAAAAGCACAAAAGCTTAATTACAACCAATGAAACTTCAAAGAAAATTCCTAATTTTCCAATTTACCCCTCTGTAATTTTCCGTATCAGAGAAAATTCGTATAAGGTTTTAAATTCACGTCATTTCTCGGATTCGGAACAGATACAAAGAGGACGTAGTGCGCAAATGCTCATTTTAAGAAAATAATGATACGTTATAAAAGGGATATAAAAATAATAAAGATGATGTGCTAGGTAACCACATCAATCAAGTACTGTTATCTGTTATATACGGTACATGTGTACTATGAGTACCAAACTGTGGTAGAATACATTTATTTGCAAGAATACAAATTTATCCGCTCACGCAATACATGCAGCCGTAGACGCATACTACACCTACAGGTGCCGGTTATGATTTTATACCGATTTATCGGATATCGAAGTTATAACAGGTAAAAGAACTAATACTAATAGCTATTTCGGTAACTACTCTAGCAAACCATAAAGTTTTTAATGCCTGGATCTGTCATTTAAAAAAAATAAACAACTTCAAAAATACGTCACGACAATCGTGTGTGTTATTGTTTGGGCTGGTGATTTCGGTGTTTATTTATTGAAAACATACCGTAAGTAACGTTTTTTAAGTTTACCCTGAATATAAATGTTTATAAACTATACTTTAAGGAGTAATTTCATGGTAAACGTTAGAACCACTCAAACGGAATATTATCATATTTACCCAAGTACACCAAACATTTCATTAGTGCTTTTTAAATGCAGGATTTGCGGTGTATTACTGCATTTTCTTTGAGATGTTTTTGTTGTAGCACGGAGGTTATTTATTTAGCAATGCAGAATAATAATTTTATTTACAAAAACTTGTATTTAAACTGAATCCTTTTCTAATTTGCGAAACCAAATAGCCGCTATTTTGCGGTAGGATGAGCGCATCGCGTGAGCGGATATTTTATAGTAAAATTAGATACATTGCATTCAACCAGCAACGAGGTATATAAATTATTTATTAATAGAATTTTGCTTTAAGTCAGTGTAAGTAATTGCATTTCTAATTGATATAAATTACAAAGGCAGCTTCCCACGGCCTGTGATATCACGTGCCGCATCGAGTCGTGCTAATTTGTAGCGACACTAGTAACACGAGCTCGCGCGGCGAGGCCCGTGAAAGCACGGGCCGTAGGAAGGCCTAAATATTCTTACTGAGATAAATCTCTTGCCAGGATTCCATCCACGTTCGCGCTATAAATTTGTATCGTTAATTTACTAAGATCTAATTTTCTACAAAACCAAAGAAAGAGTCCAAGGAAGTATTGCCACTTTCCCTATTTCTGCCGCCAAGCAATAACATGAAGGGTGCTGGTGAAATTACAGGCACATGGGAGTTGTCAACTTATGTCTTAGGATGACGGTGCCCCTTAGATCTTTGCGATTTACTGCAACTGTTATAGACAGGCGTGTAGCCACCAGGCACACGAGTTGTTATGTTATGTTATGTATAAAAAAAGAATTTCTTTTTCTGTCCTGGTGAATATAGTAAGACGTGGTTACTATTACCTCGTGGCCCAATTGTTTGCTCTTTTGAGAAGTAAACTTTTCGAAATTGAACTGCGTGCATTGGAAAGTGTCATAGAATGAATTTCTTTGCTCTGGTACTCATAGAACAGATTATTCCGTAATTTAAGACCAGGTAGTTGATGTAACTGTCTGGTTTATTATTGTTACTAATAAAAATGTACTTACATTTGTTAGGAAATCTTTCAAAATTGAAAGTAAGGCGCAACATGGCTGGGTCCTCGCCAGCAACCGTAGTCTCAAGCTTACCCATGCTGTATCTTTGTACGCGATCTGGGTCCATTCTCGAGAAGTTAAAATAGAGATTACTGCCTTTTTTATCATTCATTTCGACCATAGCGCAGTTGTTTAGGTTTAGCTCGTCGCTTGAGTAGTGATAGACTTGATACCACTTACCGGAAAACTGGAAATAACATACAACGGTAAAAAGTTCTGTAACAATTGTTCCATCTTTCACACCATGTTTTAAGCAAATAAAATTTCATTTAATTTCATTTCATTTCATTTCAAAGAATAAAATGGGAGTAACTTAATTTGATACAGTAGCAAATTAATTTAATTCCATTTTTATTAACATGGACTTCCGCAAAGTAATGCCCGAATCTTTTAATAACTCTAAAGAGCAATTGCGAACTCCTATATAAAATTTTGTTGACATAATTTGTAAGTGTCTCGTTCATGAAAATATGTGAAAATATAGGCACAAGGATTTTTTCTTTTATTTTTGTAAAAAATAAGTGTGCATTTGACCTTCATCTCACCTGATGGAAAGAGATGATGAGGTCGACGATGTAGTGTGCACACCTCAATAATGCCTATTCTCGCCTTGAAAAGGTCCAAGTTATAGAGTTCCGGGAACAAGTTCGCAGATAGGGAATTCCACTCTCTAGCCGCTCGCTATATAAATGTGGAAGCGAAAGGCTTCGTGTGATTCCTGGGAATATCCACGACATAGGGGTGGAATCCCAGCCCACGTCTAGTCCCCCGATGATGGAAAGGGGAAGGCGAAATCAAATTATGCAATTCCATCGCACACTCTGCGTGAATACCGCAGTCAATTTTACTGCGGTGTTCAACACTCTGCAGCTTCGCATCAACTAATTCCGAGTCGCCGATAAGCCTCACGGCATGCTTGTCGATTGAATCCAAGGTGGCCAGTTGGTATTTAGCAGAGCCATCTCATTATCCATCTCGCTATATTGTGCCAGCAGCACTCCATACACGACAGGACTTGTGCTTGGTACAGCTGAAGCAACTGCTTCGGTGTGTAGTAACGCTTCACCCATGCCAAGCTTCCTGGCTGCATTTTTGGCCGTGTATTCAATGTATCTGCCGAAGTTCAGATTGGACGACAGGTCCATTCCAAGTAGCTGGAGACGGTCGGCTATCGGTAAGAATACATCACGAAAAGTGGGAGTCACGTGAAAGGGACTTCGTTTCGTGGAGAATAGGCACACTTACGTTTTGGTAACATTAAATTTGACAAGATTGGCATTGCTCCAATCGGAGACTGCCTTAAGTGTCAAATTCAAACGACCAACCATGGACTCTCGACAAGACTGAATTTCTTCTCCACTGAACCTTCCATTGATCAAGTACCTGTCTACAAATGGGCTGCCATCAGCATACCCAAAAGGCTCCTGGAATTAACATATGTTTGTTTTGTAACAGAGTTGCGGATCATTTTATCTCTAGGTATTGAAGTGATATACGTATTTTCTCGGATTCCAATCGGACTTAGTCCACAAGCGACATCCGAAGTGGGTCCGAGTTTTCTAGATTAGTATAATTTCGGATTCCGAACGAATACGAATCGGATGCATTGCGCAAACGCGCTTAAACATAATATTTTGAAAAATGGCGGACTTAATGCCATAAGGCATTCTCTACCAGTCAACCATTGGGCCAAGCAGAAAAAAACACAACAGGTTGGTGCTACACTTAAACAAGAAGAACAATATACTAGAAAAACTAATCGATAATTTATATGGTATAAATAAATAACATACTATAAGCATACTTATTATACACACATAATAAACTTACATATATATATAATAATAATAAATAATATGATATATGTACCCAAAGCAATATTATACAGAGTCTTAATTTTAACAATTGTCAAACAGACGCTTGCGCAACATGCGCTTGAAAGATAATTTGGTCTGAGCTTGTCTTACATGGAGAGGGAGCGCGTTCCAAAGACGAATTGCATGAAGGGTAAAATAATTAGACAAAAAATCAGTGCGATGAGAAGGAATAGAAAGCTTAAGGCTACGGAAAGATCGAAATTCGCAACCCGGCCGAGCGGTTTGAAATTGAAATGAACATTTAAGATAATCAGGTGCAGCCGGGTCGAACAAGACGGAGAAAAGAGTGTTTAAAATTATGACGTTTTGAAGACGCTAAAGAAGTCTTTTAACAATAATTTCGCCATTGTTCTTTGTCTAACCAGTAACAAGATACCGTCTGTAGCAATTATCAAGCCGGAGATGATACAGCAAGTTTCAATCTGTCACCAGGGATCCCAGTTCAAATTTCAATTTATTTCCTCAAATAGCTTAGTAATGATGCCATCGCTCTTTTGCGTCAAAAGTTTCCTAACCATGTGATTTCTCGAAGAGGCGATCACAATTTGGCCAGCAAGACTTTGTGATATAACACCTTTGGATGTTTGAAGCACCTCAAGGATGGGATTCGTGAAGTTATCAAGAACATACAGCCGCAAATGTGTGAATTGGTGATGGAAAATGTCATGAAAATAATATGGTCCTGCAAGTGCAACCGTGGCGGCCAGTTCACTGACATTGTTTTCCATTATTAATGACATACCCACCTCTTTACAAATAAATGAACATGCGATGATTTCGATTAAAAACACTCGTTTTTTTACATATCAAAATGAAACCTCTTATTGGAAGACCCTTTAGTAGTGGCGGGGCTGGCAAATAATAGCATAGGTGTATGGATTACACTATAATACCAGAAATACCACTATATGTTGACATTGTGGGTAGGTGAGCTTTATACCTACTACAAAATTTGACTTGGTTTAAAGTCTTATGATTTTTGAGATATTATTAAGGTTCAGGAAATTGGATTGCGAGCCCAGACATAAATTATGATAACATGCTAATCCTAAATTAAAGCCAATAGATGGCGTTACAATGAGTTGACGGTCTACATTCAGACATAAGCACTATGTTTTTGATGATTTTCCAAGCCATCAATTTTTTTTTGGATTTTCCAAATTTTTTTTTCACATATATGCGAGAAATCTATAAAAACTTTTCTTTGCTCAGCCTAAGTTTATTGAATGTCACGATGTTTGACCACCATGAAATGCCATTATTTTTTGTGAAATTACTCCACTAGTTATACAAAGATCGAACACTAAAAAAAATTCCTTCGATCCGGTTGGATTCAAACCAACGTCTTCCAGTAAACCGTGCCAGACCAGACGCTATGCCAAATAAGCCATGGAACGAACTAGCGGACCTTACAAATTTTTCTAAGTGCTTGTTGCAGATCTTTATTTTTGGTTTTTAACGACTTTTTTGCCGTAGCGCCATATATGAGAAATCTTATTAATACAAAGTTCTAACGCTAAGAAAACTACATTCGACGCGACAAGATTTGAAACTGTGTCCATGCCGTACAACTTATAGATTGCGAAACAAAAAATGTACCTGGTGTAAGTGAAAATCCTCTTGAACAATTACTTTTTCCGGGCAATTTCCTGGTAAAGTAAAGTATGCTTTAGTTCTACCAGTATAAAATAGTAAAACAACAAAAAGAAACATTTTGTGATTTAACAAAATATACGACCGACTTTCGTACAAACAATTTAACAAATAATGTGATAATCACGATGATTAATTAATATTTCGATCTATACAAAATAATGGACAATAAAAATCACAATGGTTAAAGAATCGAAAACAATTAATTCTATTGACAAAACAACAATAATTCTTGCATTCTTAGGTTAAACTTGACAAAATTGTGAAATACAACATTAAAAAGTAATCTGCTATGAAAGCAGACAAATACCTCCTTCTGATCAATTGACAGTTAATTAAAATAGATAATGTATGAGGAGGCAGACAAATAGGGTAGATGATGGTCAAATGAAGCTTGTCGAGGTATGTCTGAGGGCGACGAGCGCAGTGGCAGTGCCCCTCCGACCATTGCGGCTTAAAGCCCTGAGTGGCACTGTACCTGTTATGAACAGGCGTGTTGCATACCCTCAGGCCCGCGATTTATTCGTCCCATCACTTGATATAATAAAAAGAAAGGATAAAGGCAGCCTTGCATGGTCCGCAATTTCATACATTTTCCCTTACAGCCAACGATCACCAACAGCCACACACCGTCACCGCCCACTTAATACTAATAATTAATAAGTTACAGAATGACTACTAACAATAATTACAAATGAAAATCTACCGCCGGTATTTTAATTGACTCGACCCCATTCACTATGCTTGGCCACATAACACCGTCTATACAAAAGTTTAGTATATTATAAGAACATATAAAAGCATGAAGAAGGAAATAACATATAAAATTAGATTTTTTTTTATGACGCACACACTCAACATAGCCCCGCACTAGAGAAACCCTGTGTCGCGGGCGCCATGGACACACACATCGACAACCACAAGTTACACCCAAACTAACAAGAGAAATAAATGTAGGCCATATAAATATTTCTCCCGGCCCGGGAATCGAACCTGAGACCTCTGCGTAGTAGTCCGGCATGGTAACCGTTCGACCACGGAGGCAGTTAAATACCTAAGTGTGAGCGATACCAAGAGACGGGACGAACAAGTCGTAGGCCTGGTGGTAAGCGACACGCCAGTCTATAACCGTTGCAGTGCTATCAGAGCTTTAGAAAATATGTTATTGGAAATAGTTGAACAAATTTTGTAAAAACTAAACTTATGCAGTTTCGACCCTACCAAAGAAAACCGTTACAAATGGACTGTACATTTCAAAATATCAAATTAGAGCGTGTAAATGTTTATTCGCTGTTATGTAGGTATCAATATTGACACCAATTTTATCTGGAAGGATCATGTCAAAAAGGTGGCAGCTTAGTAATCCAGGTTTATTTATATATTCGTTATACGAGATAAAAGTCCACAGACAAACAGACCGCATCAAACACATATTATGGATATGCTTGCTATGCCCATGCTTGGCTACAATATGGCATAATTTTATTGGGCAATAGCACAGACACTCAAAAATTATTTAGGTCACAAAAATAGATAACATAGACGAGACAACAAGTTGCCGCTTATTCTTCATCAAAGAAAAAGTGCTCACTTTTACCTTGTATATTTAGAAATAAGTATTTTTGTCAAAAAAGACATACATCTATTCCCACGTTAGGATAGACCAGAACATTTAGAGCGTGCAGTAACGCGAGTTTGTTGAATATGTAAACAAGGCTTAAACTTTATCACACATGCTATCTACACATGGTGACTTTTTGCCAAGCATGTCAAATACCCAAATACAAATAACCATGTGAAGTGCCACCATTAGAGGAAATTTGTTCCAAGCAGTAAGATCTACGGGGGTAGTTGATGAAGAAATCACACCTCTTATGCTATGGGGATCTATTTCAAATCCCCAAAAAACAACGCTGTGCTTCCTCACACTAGACTTTCCAAAAAAAAATGTTTCAACGGACTATGATCGCTCTAACAAATTCAATATGAAAAGAAACATAATTTCCAGCAAAAACAAAAAAATCAATAGACACCTCAAGCGAATATGTAGCAGTTTCCTTTTAATATTTCACGATAAAAGTGTTTCTAAGTAACGGAAATTATGGCGTTCCCAAAAAGTTACCCCAAAATATTAAATATTGAGAGTGCCAAGAAAAAATATTTTGTCCCTTACGGACGACTATAATTTTGTCTTCGGCAGTATAGCTGTCACCATCAGCGAACACTCAACGCCTTTAGATCGTTTTTATTATTAGTGCTATATGATTGAATTTAACTTAAAGTTGGCAAAGTTGATTGAAAAATTTCTTATTAAAATAATAATTAGGACGCTGGATGACGTCCTGAAATCGATTAGTACTGCAGAGTATTTGAAGTCCTGATTATTTACACAATGTGTCCTACCTGCTATGACTTATGAAACACCGCCGCTCACACAGAAGACCATGTACAAAATAAGAGTTGCGCAAAGAGATATGCTTGGCAAGAAATTCAAAGATCGTGTTTCGAATTTCGAAATACCCAACGATTTAAGGACATAGGAGAATGGATAATGGATAATGTGGTGATAACTGACGGAGAAAAGCAACAAGCGAATGGTGCCTAAGAAGTGGTTAAAGAAATTTGAGACCTCTTGCAGCGAGTTGGGGGCTATAGATGAGTTAAACTAGTGTAAGATCGTGGTTGATAGCACAATCTATGGAAAGCCTATATCCAGCATTGAGTGAAGTCAAGCTTGTAGGTGATGGATGACGAAAACAATAACTTTTATTATTTTCACTCACAAAAAGACCCGAATAGCTAATTAAGGATAAATGATACAATATATTTCGGAATATCAATAACATAAGTGAGTGATTGTTGCCCATCGTAGATTTGAAAAGTCTATACTACTGTTCACTAGACTCTTATCCTCGAACAAGAAAACAGTTTTTAGAACTAGAATTAGCTCTAATTTAAAAGTTAAAATTTTTGAACTGTTGAAAAAGACAAGAAACGATACTTGCCAAATTGCATCTCAGGGTGACGGGCGCAGTAGCAGAGCCTCTCAGATCTTCGCGATTTAAAGCTCTGAGTAGCACTACAACTGCTGTAGACAGGCGTGTCACTTACCACCAGGCGTACGACTTATTCATCCCGTCACTTGGTGTCATAATAAAAA
Organism: Hyposmocoma kahamanoa; assembly: GCF_003589595.1. Lineage (NCBI taxonomy): Eukaryota > Metazoa > Arthropoda > Insecta > Lepidoptera > Cosmopterigidae > Hyposmocoma > Hyposmocoma kahamanoa. The sequence goes on from NW_020653856.1 coordinate 2,339,898, forward strand.
AAACCAGTACAAAAAATTAATTAGCGGGCCTGAGAGCGCCCAGATGAGCAAGGCCTCGCTCAGGTACCGCAGTGGCGTACTTGACACTTCGCCAGAAGGGCATGCTGTAGGATAGAATCTACGTGAACACACTGAGTTGGGGTGCTCGTCGTCCTCGCCGGCAAAGTAATTTCGTGAAATGTGTGAGAAATTAAAGAAAACTAATATTTATAGATTTATTTGAGAGTATATACAAGTGACGTGTTTGTGTAGTTAGTGTATAGGCGTCAGGAAGATATGTTTATTAACTGAAACATGTAGTTTGAAAACCTATTTCCGTTTTTGATGTCAGTTAAAAAGAAACGTAATGTCAACAAACTCGCGGCTTTTACCCCGTGAAGTCCGGAGTCAAACAAACCGTTCCTTCAAACAAGTCCAGTCACCATGGAACCATTTGGCCTTTAAAAAAATACCTTTTGTTTACGAAGCGCGTCTGTTAATGTCTTTGTTTTCATTATCAACAATTTTTTAGTTGGAAATTCGCAGAATTTGTAATTTACATTTTCTGAAATCTATTATTTGTTGAAATTTTAAGAATAAACTCTACTCTTAAGCAATAAAATTTTATATTATTGACATTTTGTTTAGTTTTTACTATGATTATTAAAACAAAAATATGACGTCACGATGTACTTCATGTTAGATATTGTGATAAAATTTGAAATTTTTGTATCGCTGTTTATCACTCAAATTTGACAGCTAAATGTGGATATAATAGCTTTATCGCGGTGGCAATTGAACCTTTTTTAGCGTACCTCGTAATATGTTCATGAGTGTAGTATAGATAACAATGGATAGGTAATAAAGTTTTGCAGATACTGGTACTACAACCAGGTTGATTCTCAAAACAAATCTACATACTTGAGCATTTTCATCTTTGAAAGTTGAAGTCAAAAGACTCCGCAGAGTAAAATTAAAAAGTTAGTAAACCAGCAGTGCCGGAGGCTCAAGGGTTTACTCACGATATAGGGTTAAAAAGTTGAAGACCTCTTGTGAATTATGGAAGTTTTAACAACTTCGGTGACCGTAGGGTTTGCTTTGTAGATGCTGGATGAGGAGGTCCCAACTCGATTTCTGGTAGGGACAATTTGGAAATAACCTTTTTTTTTATTAGATCTGGTCTGGGGGTCTTGGGTGAATTATGTTGCTTTAGTACTTATAAAACAGGTAATTCCCTAGTTTGAGACCAGGTAATTGCGGTGGTTTTCTGGCACTTTATTATTAGCCCGAACTTCGATCTAGACGACTACAGACCATCGACACCAAGAAATTTGACCAAGATAGTTATCAGTGCAGACAAATATTGAAAAAAAGTATTGGATAGCTAAATGTTACCATTACAGAAAGTTATTATTGTTTATATATAAGTAACGGATTGCTAGGGCCGGTTTGTACGAGTAAATCAATAAGTGACAAGTAGAAATTTATTGTTGACATTGAGAGATTGATGAGAATCATTTGTGAGTTTGACAAGTGAAATATGGTGCATAACATATTAAACGTCGTTTAAACCGATCGTTAGGGTGATTTAGTTAACGGCACAGGAAGTTTTTTCTTTAAAACCTATAGATACCAATTTCACGGATATTAACTATATAACTGTGGTAGAACTGCTTGTGAAAAAGTTCATCCAGGGAAGTTACTACTGCTACCATTCCTGTTCCGGCTTTTAATTAAATAAAAATAACAATTACAGACACATGGGCCTTGGCAACTTTATGTCTCAAGGCGGCAGGCGCAGTGGCATTGCCTCTTGGATCTTTGCAATTCAAAGCTCTGAGTGGCACTGTAACTGTTGCACGACTTGTTCGTCACGTCATTTGATATCATAAAAACACTTTTTTATGATAAAATAGTACGCATTTGACGTTTGTGAGATATCACCTGATGAAAAGTGACGATAAAGTCAACGATGGAGACACATTTATATAATGCCGACTCACTATCGCCTTGAAAAAACCCAAATTATAATGTTCAGGAAACAAGCAGGCAGGAAATTTTTTTTTTTTTTAACTGCCTCCGTGGCCGAACGGTTACCATACCGGACTGCCACGCAGAGGTCCCAGGTTCGATTCCCGGGCCGGGAGAAATATTTGTATGGCCTACAATTGTTTCTCTCGTGAGTTTGGGTGTAATTTGTGGTTGTCTAAGTGTGTGTCCATGGCACCCGCGACACAGGGTTTCCCTAGTGCGGGGCTATGTTGAGTGTGTGTGTGCTAAAAAAAAAAAAAAAAAATTCCACTCCAAAACCGTTCATCATATAGATGTGAAGGATGACGCGTCGTGAGAATCTTGGATATATCTATAACGTGGGGTTATAACCTTAGCCTGCATCTATTTCTTCGATGATGGCAAGGGGATGATAAAATTATTTCATACAATTCCGTAGCACATTATTAATTAGTAACAGTAGAAGTCCTTGTTTAAAGATTTCGTCCGGGAAAACTCTGTGATCATTATCTATTCTACCGCCAAGCAGTAATATAACGATTACTGCGTTCAGGGGATTGAAGGGTAAGTTAAGGCTGCTGCCGATACCACAATTATTTTATGTCTTGGGGTAACAGAAGTGGCAGAGATACGCAGGTCGTTGCATTTAAAGTTTTGAGTGGCACTGAAGCTGTTATGGGTACTTGATCGTTTAAATAATTACAATTTTAAGTACTATTTTAAGTTAGCTGACGGAGAGCGCAGCATAATTACTATTGATGGATTACGTGTTACCGACAGGCGTTGTTGTTGTTGCATTAATTGAAATCATCGTTAGCTTTCTTAACATATCGACTATGAATTTTCTTTTCTATTGGGATTTCAAAACACAAGTTGACGTTGGACCAAAAGTCACTAGTCTAAAATGAAACTGGGCAGGACACAAATCTGCCGTATGACAAGCTAATTGTGGGTAAAGACCAGTACGCAAGTCGAAGACGTGGAAGATCCAGAAAGAGATGGCGTGACGAGTTGTGTTTATATGAGAAGTTGATAGCGGCGTTAAATTGCGATGAATGAAGAAAGGGAAGCCTTTGCCCTGCAGAAGGACAGTAACGGTTGAAAACCAAATTGAAAAAAGATATAGGCATGATATATAAGCATTTTATTGTATTTTTTCAGAGTTCTACAAAGAAAATAGGATGTCCCTCAGGGAGACCTTTTTGGCCCATGGTCTACATACAAAGTTTTCGAGCACATATTCTCACGAAATTTTCCTTCATCGTTAAAGCAGAAGATAAATTAGTAATGTAAGCTGCTCATGAATCAGTGTCGGAATAGTAGGTGTTTGGAATTGAAATCGGATCAGCTTTCTATCAACAAGGCTACTGCTGGTACGATTAACTTTCATTATTCTGTTTGAAACAAGAATAAATCGCATAAAGGTATCAGGTGTCTAACAAGGGAACGTTTTTGGTCCATAGTTTATTAAAATTGTTAGGAATTTTTTACGATGTCGAAATGCTTAAGTGAATCTTCTTTCAAGCTTCAGATTTCAATCAAAGCTTTTTGTGACAGTTTAAAGCAAATTATAATGAACCTACAGTATGTAATAGGCAGTTAAATCTTGTGTATAATATGCTGGGCGTTACTGTTTACGTAATTAAGCGAGGCTTGATTGATGAGGGTGTTAAACCATAGTAAACGAGTTCATTGTAAATTAAATGTAATGATTTACATAACATCTGTAATCGGTATTAATTTCTCATTAATTTTGTAACTCCTCATGACCACGTAGATACTTAAACTACGTGAGTTTAAGTTAATGTAATTAAAAAGTTATTTTCCATAGCATATGTAATGTTGGTATTCACAAATAACTAAAGTTACTTGACCTATGTTTTTAAAGAATTAGTCTCTCACTTAAAATTACAACAATAATTGGAAACTTGATTTATAAATAAGACTTAGAAGAAAGGAATGTCTAATTAATGGACGAACAAAAGTATACTTAAACTAATAAACTCACTAGCTTACACTAAAGCAGTTTTAGTTACAATTAACACATTTATTATTTATAATTAAGTAACTAAACCCATTTCACCTATTGTTACTTCGCGTTCATCATGAAAGGAAGTAAGGTCAGCCTGGTTAACAAAAATAACTCATATACATAGTAATAGGGGAAACGGTTATAGAACGGGGCACGCAACTTTGTAATTAAATTTACGAACCTGAATCAAAGGTAGTTTTCACGAGCCTCACATTTGCAGCACCACGCCACTGCGGCACAGCGATTAAAAATTCAGAAAAAAAACCGTTACACCATAGACAAATTTAGAAACCGGCACAAAAGAAAACTCACTCAAAAAAAGTAACGTTTCGAAAATTTCGGTTGGGTCACTCTTGAATTTCGAATATCATATTTGAATTTGGAGCTCGCGGGGAATAGGGAGGCGCTGCGTGCGCCCGGTGCGGCGTACGTCGCGTCACTAGAGAGGGGCGGGCTCGCGCATGCGTCACTCGGACCCTTTCAGCACTTTCATGAATACACTGTTCACTGTTGAAACTCCATAGAGAAGCTTTTATTATGCAATTGTTTTACCTGTGTGCGTTTTCGTTGCCAAGAATAATAAGGTTGGATTGTTTTACATTTATGTTTGGAACAATGTCTTGTGTATCTATTTCAGATTACATTTCATCATATTTAGAATCCATTTTATGTTCCACAGCCGCGCACGTGTCCCCTCTAAGGATTTTATCACGATACATCCTATCACCGTTAGCAGGAGGTATTGCTTCTAAACATTGATTGAGACATTGATAGAGAGTTAGCCGATATAATGAGGAAACGTAGAGCATTGGCGATCTGCAGTAATATAATAAGGGTAATTACAGGCACATGGAACTTTTCAACGGGTGACGGGCGCAATGGTAGTTTACCTAAGATACTTGCGGTAAAACTCTGAGCGACACAGCAATTGTTATGGACAGGCGTGTCGCTTACCATCCGTCTTGTTCGTATTATAAAAAACGTCTACTATCGTTCTATACGAGCAGCCTGTAGTTCATTTAGACCGTGGACCAACAACGCAAGAGCATTGCTAACCTCCGTACTACTGATCGTTACTCCGAAAAACTCCTTCCAGACAGGATGTAGCACTACGTAAATGGGCGTGGATATCTATTATTTCCTCTTTATATTATATTAACGCTTCCTAATATGGCTAGATGGCGCTAATCCTAAACAAAACAAAAGAATAGCCGGCAGTAAAGCCATCTAGTTGATTTGTTTGTTATCACTAGAAATTACAGTAGCGTTGATAAATTATCGCTGCACTAGGTTCCTTCGCGTTTGGATACCACTTTCCACTTAACATCAGGTGGAGTGGAGTCATTTGCCTGTCAGGTAAAAAAAAAAATTCCAGCTCGTCCATGCAAACACAAATTAGTTACAAAAATAGCTAGTAAATAGCTGGTGTACCTACATAATTTGTATTAGGAGGTGTGTAAGTACATAATTTATGATAGGAGGTCATGCATCTTTGTCGCACTCGCTATAGGAATAATTTGCTATCTCTATCTTCAATTATTTACTGTTCTGCAACTTTACACATGTCAGGTTTGTGTCTTTCCTCGACGCAGACTGATTGCAAAGTCGGTCTTTTGACTGAGATTCGAATCTTCACTACGAGGACGCTACTAACACATCTGCCTGTTTTTTATATAAGATCATTGACAACATTACATACGTTGCTTTGATCCCAAAGTAAGTAACTAAATCACTTGTGTTATGGACATCGGAAACAACGGTACTACAAATACCCAGACTCAAGACAACATAGAAAAGTTAGTTTACTTCAATAACATGGCCGAGTATCGTACCCGAGACCTCAGAGATGAAAACCGGTATGCAAGCCACTCGACCACGGAGGTCTTTTACAGTAAATAATTAGAGCATACTTTTCTATTTAAAAGAAATTTTGTGTCTTTGTGAAGCAGACTGCCACAAACAAAAAAATGGAGAAGGTTTTCAATTCGACAATTTTTTTTAAATGGTACTGAGTGATGGGATTAACAAGTCGTGCGCCTGATGGTAATCGACACGCCTTTCCATAACAGTTGCAGTGTCACTCAGAGCTTTAAATCGCAAAGATCTAAAGTGCACTGCCTCTACGCCCATCACCTTGAGACATAAGTCCCATGTGCCTGTAATGTCACCAGTACCCTTACCCTTCAAAACCGGAACGCAGTAATGCTCGCATTACTGCTTGCCGGCAGAAAAGGTAAGGTACTTTTGATTTGCACCTAGTCAAGTTGTTTTATATTTCATAATTTTCTTTTCTTTATTTATTTATTTGCAAACAATGTAGGTACAAAAATTACATAGGTGATAAGTACATACATACCCCTTTGGGGTGCAGCAATTAATTATTATTAAACGTAATATTAAAATTGTAAAAATAAAAATAATAGCAAAAAATAATAATAATAACATTTAGGAACTAATACATATAGGATCTTAAAATTATCATTAATAAACTTTAGATCATAGTATTACATAGACTTAAAATTACTTATCTGAAACTGGACTCTTTTAGCTTATAGGAGAGTTCATGAAGTCTCCCATATTGTAATAACATTTACTTAACAAGAGAGACCTCAACTTGGTTTTAAACACGTTGTCACTATCTACTTTCGTGAGGATGCCTGGTATTTTGTTATAAATTAGTATAGCTTCAGTGACAGCCAGCGTAACGAGGTCTGAGGAATATTCTGTCTTCTTACAAAAATCTGATTGGAGATCATTTTGGTAATATTTACTGCTATTTTACTGCTACTTAGCGCTCGTCACCTTCTTTTTCTAATCGTATCAATGGCGTATAATATATAGCATAAGCTGCTCGCCGATTTTTGCCCTGGGTGCGCCAGACTCATGTGCTTGTCATTTCACCAGTACACTCAAAACCGGAACGCAGCAATGGTCACATTACTGCTCAGCAGTAGAAATAGGTAAGGCGGCAGTACTTCCCTGAACGAACTCTTTCTCAAGAAGTTCTACTGTTTCTAAAATATGGGTATAATTTGTACGTGTTTCATGATTACTCCGTCATGTGTGAACCGATTTCGATGATTCTTTTTTTGTTGGAAAGGGGATATCTTCGTGGTTTCAAATTTGAATTTGAAGTATTATATTAATATTTTAAAAATATACCACTTCTAACTCAATAAAACTTGGCAAATGGTAAATGTAATTCCATATACTTTTCAGGTAGGTATTTTTTATAAAGAAACTCGTAATTATTTCCATCATATATCTACCACTATTTTTCAAGATAAAATTACTGTTCTTGTTAACACAAATTACTTTTTCATCAATCTACGATAGAGATGTGTCCATCAGAATAGTAATAAGAGGTTACACTATAAACAGAATTCGATATTGCCTAGATACATCGAGTATATAACCAGAAATAGACACGAAATGTAAAAAAATTGAAAACAATTCTGCCGTATCATTACTGTGATAACTGTGCTCCGATTGGCCAGCCTGAATTCGAAACAATTGTCGGGTGTCGTCAATGGGTGTCGTCAATTGTTTCACTTCAAACGACCACTTAACTTGAGCTTTGCTATAATGGACAAAAACCGATGAAATTTGATTCCATTTGTTTTGTAATTAGATGTTATGCTGTTTTTCCTCACACCATCGAATGCAACAGCACGCCATTGTTAGAGATATTTTCTTTATTACAATAAATATAGAATATTTTTGGAATAGACGGAGACGTACACACAGGTCAGTTATTGGCGCTGTCTATATTTCAGTGCAAACGAGAGTTGATATTTATGAATGGAAGAAATGTATGGCCCTTATTTCGTCTCTATTTCTGGTTATATACTCGATGCCTAGATATTACTTAGTTGGCAATGAAACTTTTTTTTCTACGGATCTAAATAGCCTCCTTACACAGTCACTCTATCGCGCGTCATCAGGAGAGTACAGTATTGCGCGCGGGAAAACCTGCATGCGCAATCGTGCGCGATTACCTGTTTTGAATTTTTTTAAGCCAACGTTCTTACGCGCGCGATTTCTCGTGTTCGTTTTTGTTACAACGGAAAGAGCGACCGTGTAAAGGTTATTAGCACAGAATAGACCGCGTGTTAGAGTGCACAACTGATGAACGCAATAGTGTATCACGCGCAATAGTGTAGGATGTGTTCACCTAGGAGGCCTACTATAACCTTTCCAAAAACATTCTTATTTCAATGTAAGCGTAAAGCTTATTATAATATGACATTCGTACCATGACAAACCTGTCAACCAAGTAATGTATTATTGCTAAAGTGATTGAAAGAACGAATGGTTTCCCAATATTGTCTATTCCTCACTAAAAATAGGAAAGAAATAACGCTATATGAACTATATAATCTTTCTGTTTTGATGTTCCGAATCGTCTTATCGTAGTATAATGTTTAAGTACTTAATGTTATTTACATTCAGAGCATATTAACTGTTAGAAAAAGAAATCCGCATTTCATGAAGTAAAATAAATAAAACAAGCTGAGTCTTGATGGTTACGTTGTGAATTCGGAATTATAGTCTAGTGCCAACTGTTAGTGTCGCCAAGGAGCGTATAGATGTCGCTGTTATGATTTTACGAAATAAACATCGCGTATTTTTATTTAACGAGAAATTATGTCCTATGTACTATTAAATTAAAAAATAAACAAAAATTGGAGAGATTTATGTAAATAAACAAGTTCAACATAACTTTGAATCATTAAAAATCAATACTTAGACAATAAAATTCGAAAATAATTTTGTTTCCACTGCGTCCGAGTAGCTATTTTAAGATTGCTAAATTTGACATAAGAACAATCTGGGGAATGAGTAGTCGCAAAGCTGCAAATAAAACATTACAGTTTTAACATTATAATAAGCTTACTTTTAGCGCGTCATGGTACGAAAAGTCAAATTAAGGTATATATTGTTTTAACTGTCACGATTGAGACTGAACTTACTTACTTAGCTGGCTCAGCGACCCGAAGTGAATCTTGGCCACCGACACCAAAATATGCCATTTCTTGCGGTCTTGTGCCGGTTTCGACCATTTGGGCACATTCAGCTCCCTCAGGTCTGATATCTCGGACCTCGTCGCGTACCGTGGACCGTTGTGGCGTAGAGGAGCGCCTCCGGGTAGCGGACAGGGGAATTGCTGGTAGTAAAGTAAAGCTAGCTACGCTAACCGGCAAGGTCGAGTGTGGTGCTCCAGCAACATAGGTGTTGTGTGGCAGACTAACACTGCTCTCACGTAAAAAAACAAGCCGTTACGAAATCGGCAGAAAAATGAAACCTTAAAAAAATTCTATTAATTTTTTTATATGATACCAAGTGCTGGGACGAATAACTCGTGCGTCTGATGGTAAATGACACGCCTGTCCATAACAGTTGCAGTTCTTTCAAAGCTTTAAAACAAAAAGGTCTGTGGAGCACAGCCACTGCGCCCGTCACGTCTGTTGTTAAGTCTCATGTGCCTATAATGGTCACCATCTGTCTTCGAGTATATAACCAGAAACAGAGATGAAATAAGGGCCATTCATCCCCTACAACTAGTCACGCAAATGGGCCTTACATCACTTTTAAATATTACTTATCGTTTGCACTGAAATCAGAAAACTGAAATAGTACAGCGCCAACAACTGACCTGTGTGTACGTCTCCGTATATTCCAAAAATATTCTGTATTCACTGTAATAAAGATAATATCTCTAACAATGGGGGCTGTTCCATTCAATGGTGTGGGAAAAACAAGAGGAATCACATTTCATCGGTAATTACATATTAAATATGTAATTTTGCAATTTTCGTCCATTATAGCAAAGCTCAAGTTAAACCATAGTTAAACTCTGTCGATTTGAAGTGAAATAATTGACGACACCCGTCAATTGTTTCGAATTCGGGCTGGTCAATCGGAGCGCTGTTGTTACAGTAATGACATGGCAGAATAGTTTTCACACAAATTAAATGCCATTTCGTCTCTATTTCCGGTTATATACTCCATGCTATCTGTCTATCTATTAGTCGTCGAAATTAGTCCAATGAGGACAAATTCGGTGGGTCTAGCTCTAGTAAATGTTACTTCCCCATCATAGTCACGATCTATAACGAACTATGGTTGGCATAACCCAGAGGCAATCCTGCAAGGCGCTGCTTGGTGTACACCGAATAATGACCCACTACTCGCAATATGTTTTTGAGGTCATTATGTTCACGTGGAAACACTTAGCACCGTTTGGGCGAGTGGAGGCGATGGGTGGGTGCCTCCGTCGTGCGGGATAACTCCGATCAGTACCGCGTCGCACTGCACTTCCCGAAAAAATCCCGCTGGTTATAGGACCGACCTATAACCAGCGGATATATGAGCACCTACCCACCGAACTAGAAAACGAATGCTGTGAGGAAACGTTTAGGTGCAGACTGAAGAACCTTTTATTGGAAAAGTCCCTTTACTCAGTATCAGAGTACACTCAAAGGGCTTAATAAATAATTAAATTATTATATATATTAATGGATTTGACATTCACCATATTATTATACTGTAATATACATTTATTAGTTATTAAGAATCCATATTGACATTTCCTGTATACACTTGACATTGAGAGTTTAATTCAATTATTTATTAGTTTAATTAATTTTGTTGATTTTGTATATGTACACTATTGTGTGCTTATGACTCACTATTGTATTATTATTTCTTTATTATTTTGTAAACTGACGCTCACTTTTCGAAGAGTAGTATAAATTGATATGTAATTGTATTTGTGTGAAATTTGTAATGTTGAGAGAAATACACTAAACTATAAGCCAACTAGGTAGGTAGATAGGACGGGTCAGTGTCCATGGATCTGTAAAGAGTCCAAAATGTTTGTTAGTGCGAAAAAAAAATGTGATTTAGGTACGTAATTTTTATGACAGTTTCTTTTTATTTATTGATTTTATTTATATACATTTTAAGAAAATTCACGGACAAATAATAAATTGTTATAATTAAATATGAGTAATCCAATGCCATTTACGAATTTTTACCAACATGGTACAATATAATAAATTGTTTAACAAAGCCAAAAACAGATTTTAAGAAAGAGCAAAAAAAGAACAAAGTTACATGAAAAAATAATAAGTAGTTAAAACAAATAGCGAGTGAAACATTGACTTACAATTATATGGACGTCGGGTCCGCGCTAAAAAGTGTCCGCACTTATAAGGCACTAAAATCGTATACAGAGCGCCAAACTCCGCTTTAGTCTTCATTTGTTCGACTGACAGCGCGATACTGCGATGACATTATAATTTAAATTTCGAATAGGTTGACTTGGGACATTTTTTTCGTGGTTTTTGTATTAGACCCGTCGTCCATTTATTTGTAAGTCAATGGAGTGAAACAAAAAAAAACAAAAATAATAGACAATTAGACAAAAGCCAGTTACGTGTTGTATCAAAATGACATTTGGTCATTTCTCGGCTGACTGTCTTAAAACCTAAGAACTCTATTTTTTCTGTAAATTGACCTTCATCTCACCTGTTGGAAAGTGACGACGAGATCGACGATTAAGCACGCACACCTATGTAATGCCCATTCACTCTCACCTTGAAAAGGCTCAAGAGAATAAGTCTGCGGACTGCAATTCCACTCTACAGCCGTTCGCCATATAAATACAATATTATTGTAACGGCACGAAAAGACCTCCCCGCATAACGGACCACTACCTTTTCTTTCTCATATAGCTGGCGGACCCTGAGCAACAATCGGCTAGTACCTTATGTCGGCTCCACACGATTGCCAAACCATGGAAAGGGCGCGCAAGCACAAAACGTGTGTGATGGTGTGTTTGAATTGGCTTGCGCAAGCTTGCATATGCTTGTTTGTCGAAGCTTGCGGCAAGTGTTCGACAGGCAGACGTTTCTTTTCTGCTACGTTGGGTTGATGGAAATGTTAGTAATATTATTTGATTTTTAATTCGGGACTTAATCATCCAGTTATAAGCAAATGTATACGACATCGAGTATCGCCCGACAAGTCGCCGGATGTCGTGAGTGTTGTATGTCGGTCTAATGAGAACCCTAGTGCTCAAATAAATAATGAAGATCAAGTGCGTGTATTTATAAAAACTCGCACGGCAAAAAGAAGCTGACACCCGTTTCTTCAGTCCCTTCGAGACTATGGACGTTGCAATTCGTCCGAAACGTCGAGGTAATTAAAATATGTTTTATACGTGATTAGGGGTCGTATTTCAGAACTCTACTCAATGCTCAAGTCAGGATTTGAGCAGACTTGAGTATGATTTCAAGCACTGGAAATACGACCCTAATTGCAAGGCCTTGAGTATGATTTTCAGTGCTCACTGCAATACTCAAGTCCGGACTTGAGTATTGAGTAATTAAAAATGAAATAATGTCTGAAAATCGTGAAAGTTTAAATGAAAGTATATGTAAGTAATACCTTAAAATAAGGCCACGAAACAATACACCATAGTTCTATAAATGAATCCGCGAGGGGTTTGGAACAAATTGACGATGGTTTTGCCCTCCCAAATGAATCGCCAAAATATACCATTAACGTATAATTTGTGTACACAGACAGAGTAGAAAGAAAACAAAGTTTATAAAAATTAATACTTAAAAACACAATATTTAAATAGGTAAATATTATTATTTGTATGTATACGTTGTAGCGTGGCCGTGACAGCCACGGTTGGACCCAACGCCAGTCATGCAGAGTCAGGTCGTGGCTTCGAATCCGAGCTTGCACTTCTGAGTTTTAGATTTTATGTGAAATTTTTTTCATGACATTAAGTGACGGGACAGAACAGTCGTGGGCCTGATGGTAAGCGACACGCCTGTACTTAACAGATGCAGTGCCGCTCAGAGTTTTACATCACAAAGATCTGAGGGGCATTGCCCCTGCGCCCGTCAGCCTGGGATATAAGTTGACAAGTCCCATGTGCCTGTTATTTCACCAGCACCTTTAAAACTGGAATACAGTAATGTAGGCATTACTGCTTGGTGGTAGAAACAGATAAGTAAGTTGGCAGTACTTCCCTGGACAAACTCTTTCACTCTAATGCTACTAAAAAACAGTTAGCTTCTTATTGTAATAATTTATTCTTATTAGTATTTATTTTTTATTTATGTAGAAAATGAAATTATTTGACCTATTAACGGTCCTTCCAATCACATATAATTTTTTGTTCTATTCAATCAGTCGCTGAGAATGGTATAGGTTGGTAGCTTAAAAAACAAATACACCAGTCAATTTCAAGATAAAAAAGGCACTCTAGATAGATCTCAGAAAAGCAAATAAATAAAGAAGGCATCAAGCAAACAGAGAAAACAGGACAAAGAAAATTTAATTGGTCCAGGCCTCGACCTATCTGGACAATAGAGAGGGTGTTGTACGTGCACGCGGGTGTTTTTTCCCAAGGAAGCCTATGTCAACGGCCTGATGTGAGGTCAGGTCTACCTTTGTAACGATATGTTGCAAAAATTTGACAACAGATGGCGTGATTAGTATTTTAAAACGCAACATAGGTTTGCTAGTTTTTTTTATTTATAATACTTGTAATTGCAATAATTACAATTTATAACCATGAAATTAAGTAGGTACAATTGTAAAAACTAACATATCGACTGTGAACTGGCAACCGGTACCATCTCAATTTTGACAACTTTACAGGACGAAGAAGAAATCATTTATATAGGGTTTATTAAATAAAAATACGTAGTGCACATACATACATATGTGTAATAAAAATATTTAAAAACTTCGTATTTTTATTTGATCAACCAGATGCTATATAAAGGACGCAAACAATTTTTTCTTCATCCTGTAAGTTTACGGTATCGAACATTGGAAATAAAACCATGCGTAGTGAATCGGTCAAAAACTGTGTCTATACTATATCTATACTGTGTCGGTAACCAGTTAACTCTAAATAAGAAAATAATATGTTCCTTGTTGCTCTAGATTGACACACAATAGTAGTATTTGGTAGCAGTAAAGCTCCTTACGAAAGTGTTCGTCCAGGGAAGTACTGTACCTTACCTATATCTACCTCGACGCAGTTATGTTAGCATTACTGCGTTCATATTTTGAAGGGTAAGAATGCTGGTAAAATTACTGGCACCGTTAATACGGGCAGTATTGAATCGGTTCCATTGCGCGAGTCGAGTGGCTTTGTTTCAGAATTTCTTTTTCTACAAACGACATTAGAGCCATTTGAAAAATATGTTCTATTTAATTCAGTTGATATAAAAAAAAGTCATTGGTAACAGTAATTGAATACAGCGGTTTTTTTTTGTAAAATTTCGAGGTAAGTTTGTGTTTATCCGCTCACGCGATGCGCTCCTACTACCGCAAAATGGCGGCTATTTGGTTTCGCAAATTAGAAAAGTATTCAGTTTAAATACAAGTTTGTATAAATAAAAATTATTATTCTGCATTGCTAAATAAATATCCTCCGTACTACCAACAAAAACATCTCAAATAAAATGCAGTAATACACCGCAAATCCTGCACTTAAAAAGCACTAACGAAATTTTTGGTGTACTTGGATAAATATGATAATATTCCGTTTGAGTGGTTCTAACGTTTACCGTGAAATTACTCCTTAAAGTATAGTTTATAAACATTTATATTCAGGGTAAACTTTAAAAACGTGACTTACGGTATGTTTTCAATAAATAAACACCGAAATCACCAGCCCAAACAATAACACACACGATTGTCGTGACGTATTTTTGAGGTTGTTTATTTTTTTTAAATGACAGACCCAGGCATATTACACATATTTAAGACATATTGCCAGTCGTTTTACACGAGCAGTCTGTGGATCTCATATAGCAAATGTGCTTACAGTGCTCTGCGCGTTCAGTTTAATAACATCTTCAGGGCTTTGTTGGGGAGGCCGCGCTTCTGCAGTGCGTCGGGGATGTTTGCCGAAGCCCGTATTGACGATTTCTATGCGATCATGCGTAAAAAGGCGAACTCCCTGAGATGCAGATTGCGTTGCAGCACCAACGGAGTCCTGAAGATGATAGCTGATAGGTGTGAGGGCCCGATCCTCAAATATTGGATGGACCTACAGAGGGGGGTATATGTCCATATCCGAAATTAGATGTGTAGGAGTTGTATATGTGCCCTTCCTTCTTGTAGCATTTTATTATAAATTTATAGATTAATTACTTATGTACTAACCTAATTTTAAGTCAAATTGTTACTAACTAACTAACAATACTATGGACGAAGTCTGAAATAAACAATATTTTATTTTATTTTTATTTTATTTTTATTAAAAACTTTATGGTTTGCTAGAGTAGTTACCGAAATAGCAATTAATATTAGTTCTTTTACCTATTATAACTTCGATATCAATTATAAATTCTTTCTTTTATAATATAAATATCGAATTTATATTATAAATTCGATGTTCGGTATAAAATCATCACCGGCACCTCTAGGTGTGATATGCGTCTACGGCTGCATGTATCGCGTGAGCGGTTATCTTCTGTTACGAAAATTTTTAGGAATCGTATATTCACACCGTATACTAATCAGTGTATAAGTCAATTTTACTACATTTTTTTTCCAAAGTGATTTAGTTAGTTTAGTTTGATTTAACACTTTCGCTGTTATGCAGAATCAACCAAAGTCATTTAAGGTTGTATTGACCCTTAAGGCTAGGCGTGTAGCTTACCACCAGGCGCAAGACTTATACGTCCCGTTACATTACAAATCATAAAAAGAAATAAAGAAGAATGGCATGGGTCTAATGGATTTGGCAAGACAGCAATTTGTCGATGTTTGATTGATTGAAACTGGGATCTCGGTTACAGATTGAAACTTACTGTACCGTCTCCGGCTTGATAATTGCTACAGACGGTATCTTGTTACTGGTTAGACAAAAAACAATGGCGAAATTATTGTTAAAAGAATTGTTTAGTAATATATTCATTACATTTTTCCGAATCCGAGACTATATAGATCTAGAAAACTAGGATCCATTTCGGATGTCGCTTGTGCACTAAGTTTTAGTAGCAATAGATCTCCTTGTAAAAGAGTTCGTCCGGGGAAGTACTGCCACCTTACCTATTTCTGCTGCCAAGCAGTAATGTAAGCCATACTGCGTTCCGGTTTTGAAGAGTTAAGGGTGCTGATGATATTACAAACACATGGGACTTGTCAACTTATGTCTAGGGGTGTCGGGGGTAGTCGCAGTGCTTCCGAGATCTTTGTCATTTAAAGCTCTAAATGGTACTGCAAGTTATGGAGTCCCGTCACCTAAATATTATAAAAAAGACAGGTTCGAATCCTGTCAGAGCGAAAAAATTTTTCTTCCTGTTCGATTATTTGTATTGATAATTTTTATAAGAGAATAATGAAGTAATTTGATTAAAAAATAAACGATATGAATCTTCTCCATGGTTACTGTCGTATTACAGTAAGCATGAAGCTTTTTAACTAACTAAATAAACTTTGATTTCAAAGACTTGATTCCATTTTTTATCTCATTGTCTGCAAACGCTCTTGCATTTTGTTACAGCATGCAAGGCAATGCATATCAAATTTAGTAAGTTCCTTTACACGAAACGATCATAGCAATCTAAAAAAAAATTGCTATAAAAGAACATTTAGCCATCATCACTAATACGTATGGCGCGAAACCCTTACGTAATGTCTGCAAAATAAAAATAAGTTTTTTTTTATAATATCAAGTGAAGGGACAAACAAATCGTGTGCCTAGTGGTAAACTACACGCCTGTCGATAATAGTTACTGTGGCACGATCTGAAGGGTACTGCCACTGCGCTTGTCACCCTGAGACATAAGTTGACAAGTCCCACGTACCCGTAATTTCACCAACACCCTTCAAAACCGGAACGGGACTACTGCTTGGAGGCAGAAATAAGTAATACTCATGCTGCGGCAAAAAAAGACGGCATCAAGCAAATAGAAAATTCGTGAGGTCTGCTGATTGGGTTAGACCCGGTCTGGCAAACAGGCGTTGGTTCGAATCCAGCCGGTAAGAAAGAATTTCTTTTTGTGTTTGAACTACTGTTGGGATAACTTTCCGAAAAACTTTAAACAGTGGAAATTTTTCCGGAAAAATTCCCGAAAAATTAGAAAAATTGGAAAAATGTTATTTCGAAGGCTCATAATGTTATGTTCTACATTTAAAAGCATCTTTTGTAGTTTAATTTAGCGTGAATTATATAATTAGTGTTACAGCTAAAGCACAAAGAAAAACGTGATTTAAAATGATTTCACAAAAGCGAAAAGAACCTTTTTAATGGCTCCAACGTTTTCGTGCAGTAACTTCAACTTTTGACAGGTGTCAACGTCAAATATGGAAAATTCTTACAGGATAAAAAAAAAAGGAAAGGAGCTGCCCTGACAATAGAATGAACGTGCATATTTAAATAAAAATTTAACGCTACAAATGGCGGATTTCTTTAGTGTTGTACCGTAAGCTATCGATAAGTCATTATCGACATGTAAATGTATGGCTTGAATGTTGACTGTTTTGTTTAGTTTACTGTAACCAAAGTATGATTAGAACATTTAATTAAAGTATCAATCAATATTCCATTTGGGAATATCTTGTTAATTTGTATGTACTTTCTTTGTTTTGTGTTAATTGTGGCAATTTTTTTTGAATTGCGTTAAAAAACCAGTATGCATTTCGTATGCAGACGGACAATCGTGTGAACACTATTGGCCGAGCGCCTTTGATTTGTGATAAGCGCCAAATGTGCTCTATACACGTTGGCGCTTGCCTTCACTCAGTCAGCTAGACGAGTGACACCGAACGATGGCAAGGCAAGGCAAATAGGCTATCTATACGTTTACGTTGGATAAACATATCATTGTATTGCTGGCTTTAAAAATAGTCATTCTTAGTATTACCGTTGTCAGTGGAAAACATTCGGAAACGAGTGAATAATTTTGTTCACAAGAACTGAGAATGCTTAGTAAATGAGTCTTGTCGAATCTAAATTAAATATAAAATTATTTACCAATGAACCTAGTGATGGAATTGCATTATCATGTAATCTAGTTACATTCAAAGTTCTGTTAAAATTTGACTCTTCAAAATGAAACGAATAAATAGAGATGAACTGATCCAATGTTTATATTCAGCAGTCCTATTATTTCCTACCATTATCTTTTCATTTCTTGGTAAACTTGAAAAAGTAAAAATAATAATAATAAAAACCTCGTTCTGAATTGTTTTAATAACAGAATATCAATAATATGTACGCTTACAAGAACAACACTATCACAAAACAATCATTAACAACAATCATCAAAATATACAAACAAGTAGGCAATCTGAAGTAACCAAAGCAAAATTTGGCAAGATTATTGATACATGAGATATTTGGGCTATTGTGTGATTTATAGTTAGAAAAATAACCATGCCTGTCAGTGTTACATTCGATTGATTCTCGCTTTTGGTAATGCCATATCCCTTAATGCTGCAGCGACGCATTTTTATTAATACCTATTTGTTCTCACTGTCAATATTTTTGTCCATTTTATTACTATCCATGCAAATAATTCAACAAAAACACTTGGAAAACATTTGTTTTGAAATTTGATGTACTGCCCTTTG
>NW_020653856.1:2363543-2405230 GCF_003589595.1 Hyposmocoma kahamanoa
TCAGAGAAGTCAGCGTAGGGAACGAGCAGTAGCTTAAATGTGACGTAAATTTTAAATGTAAATTTATTTTACCTACGGAATAAATAATTCATTAACTCTGACTTTGGCTATTGGTCGGAAAATGCTGCTTCCATGTTCATTCCGAATAGTTTGCTCTGCTTTTTTTTTTGTTCTGCTTTGTTTGTTGTGCTCGAAGGGGCATTGCCACTGCATTCTACATTACCTTGAGAAATATAGTTAATAAGTCCCAGCAGCGTATTTTATACGCACCGACATCGCGCGTTACAGCGCACCGCTTCGTTGAACGTTGTTATATCGTGATCGCAATACAACTTAACACAATATTAGAACAGCGCCATTTTAGTAACCGGGTAGCCGTAATGTAATACGGCGCTTTAAAAAATACGACTACGACATATCCAACACAAGATTTTATGTTTGTATTATTTCCTCGCAAATGTAATGAAAAACATTGTATGTAGCACGGGCGTAGCTAGGCGGTGAGAGGATGCGTTACGGACTCTTATTAGCTATGCGCAGGCGGCGTACGATGTGGTGAGGTGAGCGGTGACGATGTATCAGTGTGAGTTAGTGTCATACTTTCAGTAACTCTAGTTTCCTACACCGATTTGTACACATTCTTCACCCGCATCCCTCGCACACATTCCTCGTATACATCTCTCGCTATTTTGTATGTACAAATATTTAGCTCTGCCAAACCTATTCCACCGGAGCTGCACTAAGCGAAGCTAGGAAAATGAAGTGATTCCTATTGGTGGATGTTTTCCTCGCACACCGCCTCGCTACCTCGCACATCTCTGGTGGAAAAGCAGCATAAATTTCGAGTCATTAAAGCCTTCGTTAGTCACTACTGCCCTCGTAACGAAAAAAGGCACAACTGTGCGTACTTTATACAGCAGTTGTGACTTTGTTCGTTCTGAGGGCAAACTAGATACTCTACTTTATAGATCGAAACCGACTTTTGCTTTTGAAGACTGCTAGACATACTTGGGAACGTATAGTTGAATATTGTACTTCGATGGCATAACGGTTTGCACTGTGGGCGCTGGATGAGGAGGGTCGGATTCGATTCCCGGTAGGACTAATTTCGAAAATTTACTTTTACAATTAGTTATGGTTTCAGTTTTCTGTTGTTGTTGCTTTGGTACAGCGAACTCTCGTAAGGAGTCTTCGTCTCGATTAGTTATCTTTTAAAATCGTCTAATTATAAAATTCCGTGTTTTTTATGATCAGTGACAGCACGAACAAGTCGTGCGCCTGGTGGTAAGCGACACGCCTGTGCATGACAGTTGCAGTGCCGGTCAGAGTTTGAAATTGCAAAGGTCTGAGGGGCACTGTTACTGGCCCGTCACTCTGAGTCATAAAATATGTTGACAAGTCCCATGTGCCTGTAATTTCACGAATTGATTTTGATTATTGCGTCATACGTATCATGATTTAAGATTTTAATTCACCACAGACCACATTTATGTGATTAGGTTGAGGCTATCCAATTTGTAGGCTGTCTGGAGACATTAAGGCCAATTTTGAAAGATATGAGCTTTCGATGTAAGAAAACAGAAAGGAATAGAGCTGTCGTAAAGGAAAAGCATGACGTTCGCCAAAAAAGATTCATGGCGGTAGTGGTATGGTATTGTGCTATTGGTGGCGAACATACTGACATACCTATGTCAGGTGAAGAAATGCGGACTGAATTGAAATAAGTAATAACCGGAAAAAATATTCATTTTTAATTAATGTAAAAGAAATACACTTTGTTTACATTGTATTTTTGTTAATTTACTTATTAACATTAAGTATAGTTCACACGGAAATCAAAACAATACAAACAACAATAAAGGACGTTGTTCAAAATTTAAATTATTATAGATTTTAAATAAATAAATAAATAAATAACGCACACACTCAACATAGCCCCGCACTAGGGAAAACCCTGTGTCGCGGGTGCCATGGACACACACATAGACAACCACAAATTACACCCAAACTCACGAGAGAAATAATTGTAGGCCATACAACTATTTCTCCCGGCCCGGGCATCGAACCTGGGACCTCTGCGTGGCAGTCCGGCATGGGGCAAATCTATTAATTAATGGACATGGAAATTAATATTCGCGTGTAAAATCTGATGATTGCCGAGGAACACTGAGAAAATGGAAGCACTGTAAGTCTATTGGAAAATCTCGCACGTATGTGCAGCAAATACGAGTACGTACATGTCATTAATAAAAAAAAGTTACGTTGTTTTGCATAACCACCGCAATTTCCAAAGGTCCATCCGGGTTCAGAAATCCATTCAACCCCTCTGAGCTTCATTACTAGAGAATTATGCGGGTTGGGACAAGTTACATTTATGTACACATCCATGGGCTTGTTAGATTGTTGTTGTGCGAAGATCCGACAGAGTTTACTATCGTGTTTGTTTAGTTTCTAACATCAACATATTGGCACTGCTATTACTTGTTCTGCTCTCGTCAATTCATTCAAAGCCCGTGAATGTTGCTTGTAAAGTCTTTCTACAATAAAACGACAGATTAATTTGATTTGGTTTATTTAAACAATACATAGTACATTCCAATTTATTATGCTCAGTTTGAATTTGCTGTCATTGAATAAAATTATTAGTAGATAAGTAGAGAATGGGGTGAAATCATGGGATGAATGGAGACTTCGGAGTGAATAAAGACTTTTTATGGTATCAAGTGACGACACGAGGAAGTCGTACACCTGATGGTAAAGTAAACAGCTCTCATCAATAAGAGTTGCAGTGTGTTACCCTGAAACCCTGAAACTTAAAGTTGACAAGTTCCACGTGCCCGTAATTTCATTAGCATCCTTACCCCTTAAAAATCCGAAACGAAATTGTGCTCACACGCTGCTTGTCGACAGAAATAGGTATGGTGGCAGTAATTCCCATGATAAACTCTTTCATAAGGAGTGCTACTGCTACGAAACTTTAGATGGGTAAGTAATTTTTTTAGTTCAATTTTTATAGTATAAGAGAGTTTGCTACGTTTTTTAAAAGTTAGCAGCACTGATAGAATGTCGTACTTTTACCACAAGAGGACACATTACCATCTGCAACGTCTAAAATGCCTCTTCCACTTCCTCCCCACTCACTCTTTGATATACGACCATTAACTCTTGTTACTATTGACCCGGCCTTTTTAAGGACATAGTTAATCTGGATGAAATATGTACGCCGAGGTCGACCTTTCCCCAAGTTTCCATAACCTCTATAAATTTGTGTCATTTTAGAGTAATAGGTCTGTGTAATTAATTTTATTCATCCCAAGTTCCTTTTAATGTATCCTCTATCTAAATGGACGCTTTATCGATATAAAACTTAATTATTAATTGAAGTAAAAGTTTTTTAACAGATAGCAAATCCAGACGGATCCTTAGAAAAACAACAAAAATTCGTAACATTAGAAAAATATTCTAAAATCTTACTTTAAGATAACGTTTAAGAGTAGTCAAATTTACAGCTGGGATAACAATATTCGACAATGTATTAGGTTAATTAACACTTTCATTATACTATAGTTAAATTGACACCGATGATCTGACACCTTAAATGGTATTTATATTCCGATAGGTGTCACAGAAAGCGAGAAATGGATTAAACCTGGATTTATGCAGTACATCTCCCTTTATTATTAGATTGCGGCTTTACCGGGCAGGCGTGGCGGCTTCACTGTTTTGGGACGACTTACGAGCGACAATTGACAACAGGCTAATGCAAATGGACCTTTTGTATATTAATAAATGGATTATAATATTTGAATCCTCATTTGTGTTTTATAATGTACTGTTTATTATTGTTTGGATTGTCACAATATTGTGCATTTATATCAGCTGTATTTGTCATAATTTTACTATTGGGATTTGCACTTTGGATCCTTCTGGATTCAAAGAGTAACGATTTTACTATTTCGCTTGCCAAGACACAGAGAATTCTTATGGAAACTTTCAGTAGTAGAGATGAACTATTAATTGTAGTAGAAGATAATCTTCTAATTGATTTCTTTATTTACTGTCAGATCACCTATGTCTTAGTTCAAAATAGAGAAACTATCCTAACCGTATTAACGATCAACAGCCATCATTTATCTATCCTAGACTTTTCTACTTGTGTTTTCACAATTTACATTACATTTGGCACATATCGACTAGATTACAAATTGTTTTTTAGCTTCAAAAATATGATAAATTCACAAGTTTCTTTAACCGCTCACGCGATGCGCTCCTCCTACCGCAAAATGGCGGCTATTTGGTTACGCAAATTAGAAAATCATTCAGTTTAAATACAAGTATTTATAAATAAAAATTATTATTCTGCATTGATAAATAAATACCCTTCGTACTACCAACAAAAACATTTCAAATAAAATGCAGTAATACACCGCAAATCCTGCACTTAAAAATTGAAATTTTTGGTGTACTTGGATAAATATGATAATATTCCGTTTGAGTGGTTCTAACGTTTACCATGAAATTACTCCTTAAAGTATAGTTTATAAACATTTATATTCAGGGTAAGCTTAAAAAACGCTAGTTACGGTATGTTTTCAATAAATAAACACCGAAATCACCAGCCCAAACAATAACACACACGATTGTCGTGACGTATTTTTGAAGTTGTTTATTTTTTTTAAATGACAGGCCCAGGCATTAAAACTTTATGGTTTGCTAGAGTAGTTACCGAAATAGCAATTAATATTAGTTCTTTTACCTGTTATAACTTCGATATCCGATAAATCGGTATAAAATCATCACCGGCACCTCTATGTGTGGTATGCGTCTACGACTGCATGTATCGCGTGAGCGGTTAAGTTGGCAAAGCTTGTGACCTTTACGCATTTAAGATTAATGCGACTGAAGTTTGGTTACTGTTCACTGGGATTATGTAGCCTACTGTACAATTAACGGTCAACAAGAACTGCTTTTCATTCATATCAGAAGGTTCAATCTCTTTTTCACTATTATTGACAATTTGACTATAGCCAAATTGTCCTTTATTTTACTTGCAATGAATACTGTAATAATCATTCGCCGTACGTTCCTTGCAAACGCGTAAAACTAATATTAAAATAATTAACATCTATAAACTTTTCAACAAAATATTTATTAAAATTCATTGCATGCTCTTATTTTAAATTCAAAGAATATTTTGTTTCTTCCATCAAACTATACAATTTGAAATTCACAATTTTATCACTGTCACGTCTTTCACTTACAAAATATACAAAAACACTTCTTTAATTTTTACATTTCTATTGACTACATTACTACTTTTGGTCAATAATGCTAAATACTCATTCTCTTTAAAAAAAATTTCAACTTTACATTATTTAATTATCTTTTTAGTAATTTTATAACTATTACATTCATGATTGGCTATGTTAATCATTTACTATTTGAAATGATTTATTTTGCATTTGTCCATATCATAATCACACAACAACCACCGAGAATCACAAACCAGTACCGCCCAATTCATATTAATAATTAACCAATTACAGAATGCTAAAGGCCTTGTACAATTGGTCTTTGCACAGCGATGGTGGCGTCTGCTTGACGTCTTTTCTCTTGGTGGGACCGTCGGAAGCCGCCATTAGATAAAAAAGAAAATTGCAGATCTAAATTGCACTGGCCATTGTATTATCTGTTGTTTAAATTAGAGCAAACACTTCTAAGATTCGTCAACTAGAACCACCACTACAGATGGCTTCGTTAATGTGTGTGGTGTTGCTTAAAACCATTGTAGATGTTAGGTCGTTTTGACATTTTTCAACGTGATAGCGTTGTTTTTTTTATATTTTCAATGCCGTGGTTTTATTAAATGTGCGCTGCAGGATCTTTCTTTGCTTTTCTGTTCTAATCAACTAAGTTAACTTCCATTTTAGATAAATTATGAATTAAAAAGTTAGATAAAACATATTCTAATATAGAATTTGATGTTCTAACAATACGAATATAGAAAATTTTATTCTTTTCTTTACTAAAGACATCACAGTACTAATTAATAGTGTTGACGGAATTTATGAATTGTAGAGATAATTATAGATATTTATATTTATGTGTCATTAAACACTTTAGCGACAATATTTGAATACATCCTTTTTATTTCTCTTCAATCTGGTCAGTAAACTTTACATGGTAAATCTAATGGGAGATTCTCGTTAACACTAAATGGGGTTTTACAATAAAAAATTTATCTTACACCTAGTACTAATAATTAATAAGAATTATTATTCGGACTATCATCTAAGCTAACCACAGTATCAGTAATGACATTCGAGTTGATTTCATTACATTCATTATCATTAATTTCAATATCATTTATTTCATCTATTATATTGTTGTAATTATCTTCTCTTTCATTATTTACATTACTATCTACGAAAATTTCATTATTACAGCTATCTTCCTCGATAGAATCTACAGATTCCCTTTTTTCGACTATCACGTCAATACTTGGCTTAAACTCGTCTTTTAAATCATTTTTGTCAAGGAAATCAGGTGGCCTAACAGTGGATAAAGTGGTGGATAGAAATGAGCTCTGTAGGTTATAACCTGGTAGTAACTTTGGTTGTAAAGGCAGCATAAGGTCCAGGGATCCTGTGGTTGCTGGTCTTGGTTGCAAGGGTGGTGCTGTCATCAGGGGGGGCTGCAGAGACGCAAGGGAAATGGCTGCTGACTGGGTGTTCACGATTGGACTTTCAACTGGAATAGATATAGGATTTATGTTAATAGTTAGGATTTTGCAAATAACTTCTAAGATTTTTTCACGCAGTATCCTATAATTTCTAATAAATTGCAGTTGCAGGGTAGTAAAAATAAGGTGAAGCCATGGTAGCCTAATGGTTTGACCTACTGCCTCTCAAACAGAGGGTCGTGGGTTCGAATCGCACCTCTACGTTTCTTGGAATTTATGTGCGAAATTTATAATAAAAAACATGTGAAGTCCCCAACCCGCATTGGGCCAGCGCCGCAGGCTATGGCCTAAATCCTCGTCTGAAAGGAGACTCGTGCTCAGCAGTGGGACATATAAATTGGTTGATGATGATAATCATGAAAAATAAGGTAACAACAGATACATGAAAGGTTTTGGAAAAAAATATGGAATAATATTATCTACATTGGTAATTTGTCAGCAGTTGTGTGTGGTGCATTTATATTTATTTAAGTGCGCAAAGGATTACAATATACCTCGTGTGTTCATAAGTTTTGAGACAAACTTTGACTTTAGAAAATAAAACAAAACAGTACTCGCAGCTCTTTAATTATTTTTCCTTTTTTTTTAAATTTTATTTATTAATTTATTTTGAATTTGGAACGTTTGTGTTCTATTTCGATCCTCCAATGAACACTAATATTTCGACCTGTTCTGTTTTAATTTTGTTTTTTGTTTCTTTATTTTTTTCCAGAACATTCGGGGAGCATAATATTAGCAAATAAATATGGCTTTTTAAAAAAATAACATAAAATGACCAAAAAGTATAAAGGCGTAGTGTTGTTTGGAGAAGGTATCCCATACCAAATAAACAGGTATCGATTTGTAGGTTTTTAAATTAATTTCTATTATTTTTAAGTTAGTTTAATTTTAAGTAAGTATCTACTTTACGATTATCCAAAAAAATTAAAAACAAAACTTAATTCTTTTTAATTTTGATGTAACTTTAACTTCGTCTCATAACTTAAGAACACACAAAGTACCTAGTAATTACTGGAAGCAGTTACTGGGAAGGTCTCAATTATCATAAGCACAGATGTTAATTTAATATTACGAGTAACTCAACTATTCCCAGGTATTAAAATAAAATATAAGCCTGTATTGTTATATAGAAAGTGACGGTATCCTAAATTTTACAAAGCAAATCTAAAATGAAGCAGCTACAAAAGCTCAGGTTTTATCATTTTAACTGACGGTGTTGGAGAAGGAATAAAAATAATGCAGGCGTTACCCGTGGGGGCTCGAGCCTGAAGAGGCTGTGGGTTGGCTGTTGGCGGCCTAAGTAAGTTGGAGGGCCCTTGCAGAGCCAGGCTTATCATGTTCACACCGTTGACTCCTAAAATTCGGAAGAAAATGTGTCTTTATACATTAAATTATGAACAGGGCAAATTTCTTGGCAATAATGCGATATCAAATATTAAATTACATTATAACTCTTGTATGTACTACAAACACAAATCAAAATTAGTTAAGGATAAATGCAAATTTTGCAAACATGTGTGATATAGCGATATAATAAAAGTTTCTTTAAAAATTGTATTAAGTACACATTGTTTGACGTTAATATGTTGGTTAATTTAAAAATAGAGAAGTCCAAATACGATACGAATTAAAATAAGGAACTTTCACACTTAGCGCCATCTATCGGCCCCTTCCCTCACTTGTTACTTACCAAATTTGTTATTTCCAGGCGAAAGTTCCTTCAGCACCACAGGGTGTTTTACTGCGTTCACTCTCCGATTGGAAGCGGTGCACTCGCGTTTCCTACGGGGTTGTTCCACAGGTAGCACTCGACGACGTTTCTTGGGAAGTTTTGACCGCGCCTGCAAACAGATGGCGCTGATATTAACTAGTGTCATTTCAAGTAAAATATATTATTATAAACAACTTTTAATGAATTATAAGGCTGGCTGCAAAAAATAGCTTTTGTTTTCGTATTATATAGAACACGACCTACAATTTGACAACACCAATTGACGTAGCAATACCACAGTTTATCAACAGATGGCAAAAAGATTTACTTTAGTTCCAGAATTGCTCCATGGCGTTACCAGCTTATATTTTGATTTTAAGACAAAAAAAAAGTGGGAACTGAAGATCTGTTTATACCAGCATGCTGACCTAATAGATTTAGACGTTGTGGTGGTGGCGATGAATGTATTTCCGGTTCTCAGTAAGTCGTATTCGTTTTAGAGAGGTTCTTTGTTCTTTATAGTATTTCTATTAAATTTCGAAATACTATAAGTGAAAATATATAAAATACAGCAGCGTCTCGATACGATTTTCTGAAAAAACTGACTTTGTCATAATAAAAAAAACAATATACACTTTGCCGTATATAAGTATATACTAAGAGAAGAAAAATGACATTTTTAACAGACTTCAAAAAGAAAGGAAAAGATTTTAAATTCGACGGTATTTTTGTATTTTTTGTACATAATGCGTTACGCGATAACTCTATGAACCGATTTCGATTATTCTTTTTTTGTTGAAAAGAAGGTACCTCAGTATTGGTCCCATTTAAATTTGAAGGAAATATTCCATCTCTTAGGGTGACAAACTAGGGTATGAATCCGGTTTCGCGCACTTTTCGGTGACCGATTTCAATACAACTTGGGAAACTGTAATTGTACGAACTTTTGAGGTAGGTTTTTTTATATAAAAAATTTATTTCCTAGATAATTCCTAAAACATTTGGTGTTTATATTATTCAACTGAGTAACATGTGTAAAAATTACTCAGTTGAAATTTAAAACTTTACAACCTAAAACATAAACAGCAAATTTGGACGATTGGTAAACAACATATGGCACAATTTGAACATAGAATTCTGGCAGTTTTTATCTGTGGTCCTCTGTAAATGTACATGTTGAAAATACTTATTATTTGAAGCCAGGAAAAACAAGCACCTTGCGAAGCAGGAAACAACATTTTTTGTATATAAAAATAACAAGACATGTTCCAGCTACCTTCCTAACGCGTAAAAGTATCCTAAGCATATTGAATTACCAGAGACATGACACCGAACTCAAGTATATCTCTGCCTTTGACTTTGTTAATGAATTTTGATACGACATAGGATTTGTTAAGAGAATTTGATAAAAAAAGTAGTTATATTTGCATAAAGTACTAGACATACACACTGTAGTGTCCATGGCAGTATCTATACATAAATAGACACATACAGTCTACGGGGTGCCACATTTGTCACACGGGAGCCAGAGGCGAGAGTGGACCTGAGACGTTGCTGTGCGTATGTACGTCTGTGATCGAGCCAGTGTCTACAACATCGAGAGTGCCACAAAAGAGGCTCTGCACATACCAATTACCTGATCTCAAACTAGAGACTTCCCTGTAATATGAGAATTCACTACCCAAAACACGTGGATCAAAACCAGTTTAAAACAGTTCGTTTCCCAAATTGGTCATACCGGGATTTGAAACCGGGATATTCTCGTCCAGAGTCAAACTTTTTGTTTTTAATTAGTCTATTACGTCCCACTGCTGGGCAAAGGTATCTCTTTGATGTAATGTCAGGCCTTCATGGCCGGCCTTGTCGTTGCTGGCCGTTCTCCGACATCCATCAATTGGCTGTGTGAGCCCATCTCTGTTGCGGCATGCGATAGGTATCCATCTCAGTCCCATTTCAGTTTACCAGTCCTTTTCCCAATATCGACTATAAGTGTTATCGAGCACACTGTAGTGTTCCGGACCCTATCCATCTTCTTTACACTAAATTATGTTACGTTCAATTGCTCTTTGGTAAACCTTGTTCTGGAACTTTTGATTTTCGGTCAGGGACCATGTTTGCGCACCGTAGATAAGAATGGGCAAGATAAACATGTTGAAGTGGGATTCGCTTAAGTATGATTGGAAGATTTCTCTTTATAAGTTTATAAAAAAGTTGTGCTATTTATAATATATTTCAAATATATAAAGCGCACCGTAAACGATCAAATAATTTGTCCAATTCATCCTTCAAACTTCACGTCTTCTTCAAAAAATGTCGCACACGACCAAATAAACCATCAAACAAGTTTAACAAACATACCTGTAGCTCACACTCGGTCATCTTTTTCTACAGTCGTACGTACCGTGCTAAGGTTAATGCAGTGAGTCATATCTCTTTGTAATTAGTGCAATGAGTAAGAATTATAGATAAAGCGTTTCGGCCATTAACTCTAGCACAATATATTAAAATAAATAGAAATATACTAAATATAGAGAATGTTTGAAAGAGAAAACAAATCCACGAAATTTTTTTTTTAAATATTGCGCACAGAACCAGACGACTATAGCAATCTAGCAAGATGAATGCATAGGCGACAACTGAAGTTTGGTTTGACAAACCAAGCATACCTTCAAACATGTTTGTGAAACACACTGTCAATCCAGATTTCCATCAAACACATAATAAACGTACATTATTTGACAAACGCATCAAACACGACCGCAGACGGCCAAAAAGTTTGATAAACACGTAAAATTTTACAAATTATTTGATCGTTTACGGGGTGCTTAAGTGATAATACTCGACAACAAATGAATGCCTCGAGAACGGAAAACAGTTCACTCAGTCTTTACAATAATTACCGTATGCCTTACAAGTTTAAATTAATTTCGCAGTACTCTATTTTGAGGTACTCGTCTCATGTTCCAGCGTTAAACGAACGATTAACCATTACATCTCGTTTGACGATATACTTTTTTAAGTATCAAGCTATCAAATTGTATGCCAATAAAATGAGGTTACTACGAAACTCAAAAACACCTCGCCCAAATGCTGATCGATTATTTGGCACACATAAAGATGTTACTTGAAATGCCAATTAGTTACTGAATCTAACGGGATAATACTTATTCATGAATTCATAGTTAATGGTGGAAGGGCCTTTAAGGATATTTCATTAGATATTTATATCAGTTGTAAGCAGCCTATGATGAAAGTTTTCACACAAAAAACATTGCTATAATTGGTGGTGGCGAGAAGCTAGAACAAATGTCAATTTTTAAGTTATCTACGATTATTAATCAGAGGGTGAAAGCCGGAAATGCAGTGAATGGAGCATATTTACACATAGCCAGAATGTTACCACATTTCCATTCACATGAAATATTACATTTTTGCGCAAAAGAATTACGTCTGTGTCTCTTAAAACAGATGGAAATGATTAGATACAACAATATTCAGTTATTCTTTTCTTTCCCGACATTAATGTTCCGTCTTTTCCACACCAACAAAGGCGCTGTGACTAGTTGCTTTGCAAGATCTTACAAGAAGAACTTATACACTCTGCCACCGACCTTAGAGAATGGGCTCGTCTCCTAGACACCTTTGAAAAGGAGCCTGAGTATTGGCTACAGGCACTAGCCTCGGTCAACATCGGCACGTTATTAGACGGTCTTTTCCTCACAGTTAGCTGTATGCCTCCGATGGGGGCAGTCCATCCCCATCAATGGCTTCTTGTGTACTCGCAGCACTGGCCGCACATCCCGACACGCAGTATTCAATAGCATCATCGTACGGGCCTACACCAGTGCTAAGATACCGTTGGTTCTCGAACCCACTGGCATCTGTCGCAGTGTCAGTAAGTGGCCTGACGGTATGACTGTCGGTCCATGGAAGCTAGGCAGACAGCGTGTGACGCAACTTTTGTGGACTTTGTAGCCGCTCTGCTCTGTGACTAGAGCGCCCGAGAACCGCAAAAGACTCAAATACGCCAACCTTGCCCAGTGCTACAGCTTTGTGCCTTTTGCGGTTGACCCCTGGGTCCCTGGGGGCCACAGGCGAAACTTCTAGCGAAGGACCTGTCGGATCGCTTCGTAGAAGCTTCCGGTGACCACAAGCCTCGCTGTTATTTCCACCAAAGTAAAGTTTAGCATTTCAAAGGGGAAATGTTGCGAGCCTTCTGGGCACGATGCCTCAAGGTAAGGCCCTAGAGGAAATTTTCTATTTATAAACTTTCTTACTTTTTTCATGTATCTACCTGCTACTATAATATAGTATGACACTATCCTATTAAAATTAATGATTAATATTACAATAGAGGAAGTATAATAAAAGAATTTACAAATTTTTTAGGTACATTTGGAAGGAAAGACGTTGATGGTCGTTCTTCTTGACCAGATTAAGGGCGAGATCAAAATTATTACGAATAAACGTTACTGGGCTTATTGTCTCTGCTTGCCCGTGTGGTAGAAGTATGTGTGAGAATCTAAGTAAGTAGTCTATCCACGATTTTATTAACGTCAAAGCTTATTATCTTTTTGCGTGACAAGACAGAGGTGCTAAGTGAACAATTCCTTTATTTGATGTTATTTCGTTAAGTGGATTTCGTCTTTGTTTTCTCGTTTCTGGGTCCTGAGAGGCGTTTACATTGTGAAAGTTTGAGAGATGTTTAATGTCGGCAAACATTGACAGCGTTTGGTTTGGATAACAAGTTTGGTTTATAAAGAAAAACAGCGTAATCCACAATAATTCGAGACTGGTATTCCTTGGAGACAGAACCAGCATTAGAGCGTATGCCTTTACCATGCAACAATATATCATTTTACAATAAGTTTGTAGAAGTTTTCTTTGATTGTGTTCGTCGGCGCGCGTGACATTTGATACCTGTCACTTTTCTAATCGGTTGGTACCTTTTTTATTGTTTACATTACGGGCGGCGATAAGATACGTATAATATAAACACTTGAAACTCAAGAACCTATTAAGCTACCGTAAAAAGAATAACATTGGCGATAAGAGCACTTGAGTAGCGTTTGTTTAGACTACAATTATGATTATAATAGTACGACTTCATTTGTTAATTTCTGAGTACACTGAACACTTCTGAGAAATTTTCATAGTATTTTACACTTTAACTTTTAACTAACCACTTTGTATATTCACTTTATTAAGAAACAAAACATATATAAAGATGATAAGCATTTAAATACCTATCGCCTAACACTAGATTCATATGAAAATAATGTGTAACTATTTTGAAAATAAATTAATAACAGTCGCGGGTAGCGAAAACCGCATAAAAAAAGTACAAGTTGCGAGGAAGAAAATTGACGAATCTTACCACAACTCACAATGTAACGACCTAAAAATGGTTTTAATACAACCTTTATTGAATAAAGTTATGCGTTTGAGTGATATTTAACTTCAAAAAGTATTTTAATAATGAATAAGTTTTTTTCCAAAAAACAATCACTAGGTTCAATGACCTCCATCACACAACAATCACTAGGTGCAATGGAGGTCATTGCACCTAGTGATTGTTTTTTCATGACCTTTTTTCCAATAAGATTGTGATCCCAATAAGATATCAAATGTTAAAGTTTTAACACTATCTGAAAAAGCACATCCTGACGATCATTTTGATAGGTCTAATACAGAAATTAATTAATAATCTCATCCATCACAATTAAAGTCTTCATCAAACACTAAACGTCAACAATCCCGCCAAAGTTTTTTTTTTCACATTTTTTTCTGTTATAGGGACGCATCTTGAATATTTGTTTCTTTATACTAGGATATTGAGTATTTAACAGTGAAATACTAGTAAAAATTTGGTATTAATATATGTGGTAACACCAAGGTTATTTGTAAAACAGTTCACCAATGGGATACTGTAAATTACTGGTAACTAACTATGGTTACCATTGACGTTCGACCGAAAGTGAACATTGTGACTACAGGTACTGGTAGCTATAGCTACCAATAACTGTTCAGTGAAGGGTTGCCTGAACGGATTGCTTCTTCTGCTTATTCCTATCGTATTGATGCATACAATGCTTGCCATCGTGATCTTCGTAAAGTACTTGCTGATTGTTACACAGGGTGCGCTAGGCATACAGAAAAGGCATTCCTTTTCAAGCAAGCCGCCTATTGTATCTCAGCTTATTAATGCGTTATAAACTGCCTTCGTAGCCGAACGGTTACCATACTGGACTGCCACGCGGAGGTCCCGGGTTCGATTCCCAGGCCGGGAGAAATATTTGTATGACCTACATTTATTTCTCTCGAGTTTCAGATACAGGGTTTCTCTTGTGCGGGGCTATGTTGAGTGTGTGTGTTATTGTTCGCCATTCGCTTTGATTAATATATATTACTTAATTAACATGAGCGCATTTCTCTTGTGAAAGAGTGCGTCCAGAGACGTACTGCCACCTTAGCTATTTCTGCCGCCAAGCAGTAATGTGAGCATTACTGCGTTTCGGCATTGAAGGGTAAATGTGCTGGTGAACTTACAGGCACATGGGACTTATCAACTTATATCTCAGGGTGACAGGCGCAGTGGCTGTCTCCCTTAGATCTTTATGATTTAAAGCTCTGAGTGGAACTGCAACTGTTATAGACGTGTCGCTTACCACCAGGCGCACGACTAATTCGTCCTGTCACTTAATATGGCATAAAAAAGCCACACATATAGAAAAAAAGGGGAGATATGTAATGACGCTATGTAAGATCGGGTGCCAATGTCGCCACTTTTTAGCTTGTGTGCAATTCTAACTTTACGCTCTATTATCTGCTACCATAACTTAAAGATTTTGATTGGGTAGGGCTTAAAACGTGAAAACGACGTAACACAATTTTAAAATTTAAGAAAATTAAACTTATTGTCACTTGAGTAAGAGTTATATTACAATATTTCAGTATTTTTTTCATCCTGGTTCAGCCAGTCACCGTTAGGTGGCGTTTTAGTAAAAATGTTACTTGTATATAATAGCTAACTATTACACGTTAGATGGCGCTGAAACTCATTTTTCGTTACACTAAGAATTCACGGAGCGGTTTTCACCCGCGTCTGCTGCGGGACCGCAGCATCTGTAGAATGTGATAGTTAAGTATGTAAAGTTAGTAGCACATTTTACATCGCGTTTTACGCCTGTAGTGGTGACGGTTGCTCGCGGTTGCCGCGGCGGGGTACTAGTAGAACCGCGCAGGACGCGATCACCTGAGCGCTTGGCGGCCGTCGTCTCCCGCGCACTTTGGCGGTCGGTTCAGGCGCAATGTGGTGCAGGCGCACGCGGGATGAGTTATTTATAAACCGCGCGACTTGAAATTAACTCCCACTAACTTCGCGGTCCGTTCCGCAATCGCAACGGTTTCGTTCCCGCAACCGCGGCGGCTATGTGCCCGCACAAACTTGCAGGGTCGTGAGTATTGCAATAAAACCGTTCTCCCGCAGCACCGGCGGGCGCGGATGGAAACCGTGAAACCTTATTAACCTTAAACTCACGCCACTCAATGAGGGATGTGGTCCTACCTAATCGATAGTTAGAAACCATGTGTCTGTTTTTAATATTAAAAAAATATTCCATTTTTCATAGTATACCTACACTGGTACTGGTGAACTATAAAATTAATATACTAATATAAATTATTATCATTTTTTTAATGGCAGCCACTAGGCTTGTGCCAGTGTCAGTTTTATAAGAATAATATAAAAAATATGGCGATCGTCGCCTGGTCAGTTTTCCATTATACGTTATCACGGGTCGGTAAAGCTGTCATTGTCAAGCGTAAACTTGAACCATCAAGGAATTTAATAAATTAAATTATGTTGTTTTTTATGAAGGATTTATGTAATTTTTTATAATTGTTTCTAATTTATTTTGCATGCGCATGTAACATAAAGCCGATTTTATTTTATTTATTTTTTAAATCCATTTGCTATGGAAATTTAAACAAAGTCAGAAATAGTAATAAGAAAACCAATCTTTCGATTTTCCTGCAGCTTCAATCCAACCTTCTCTTATTTTGAACTCATTGGAAACACTTAAAAATTAAACATACTCTACGTTTACGTAATCTACGAGTATAATGGAATTTAAATATCTAAATTATCTAAAAAATAATACACATACATTTTTCTTCTAGCAACAGTAACATACAAATTGACATGTAAAGTTACTCGAAATAAAATGTTTAGGAATAATAATAATAATAATAAAATAAAGGAAATCAATTTAACTTGAATGCTTTTCGCTTCGATATCTTAGGGACTTTAATTACAAAAATTATAGTAAGAAATTCAAACATTTCATTAAAATTTATTGTCGATAAACATCAGTTATCGTAAATGAACATCACTATATTTGAGTCTAGAAATTTCTATGGAGACAAAAACAAAACATTGAATAATAATAGAACCACGCCCCCATACCAAATCTCCCCTTTTTTCCTACATCTATGAAAAAAGTATTATTATTACATTAAAAAATGTAAATACGACATGGCACGCCATGCAGTTAGTAAAAAAGATATTATCCGCAAGATGTCGCTAGAGGTCACTGCCTAGTTTGAAACCCGTATAGTTTCCTAAACAAAGCAACAAAGCTAGCAAATACATATAAAACAGCGCCCCAAGATTCCTTAAACAAGTTTACCCGCCACTTTATCTTAGAAAATTTCTTTGTTATTCTTGTTTGTGGGGGATGAACGCATTTTTTAGATAACTTGCTTGCTTTCACGCGTTATGCGTAGTCGTTACTCGTGTGTTGTTTACTTTTGTTGTAGAAAATAATTTGCGTCATCGAGTGTATAAACAGAAATAGAGACGAAATAAGGGCCTCCATCGCTGGCAACTCATCAGGCGTATAGGCCTTATATCACTTATAAATACCAACCCTCGTTTATGCTGAAATCACAAATTATAAAGCTGAAATAGTACAGCGCTAATAACTGACCTGTGCGTACGTCTTCGCATATTCCAAAAATATTTATTGTAATAAAGATAATATACAGTGGGGGCTGTCGCTTTCGGTGGTATGGGAAAAACAGCAAGATATCTAATTAGAAGACAAACGGAATCACATTTCATTGGTAAATTATATTTATTTATTTATGTAATTTTCGTACATTATAGCAAAATTCAAGTAAAACTGATCGATTTGAAGAGAAACATTGACGATATCCGTCAATTGTGGTTCGAATTCGGGTTGGCCAATCGGAGCGCCGTTGTCACTGTAATGATTTGGCAGAATAGTTTTCAAACAAATTAAATGACATTTGGCGGAAGAACTACATCAAGAAATGAACGAATGATATATATGATATAAATCTTGATAGTTTTAACTATGATTTGGACTCGATCGACTGGGAATCTATCAGCACAACGCCTACCGTGGATGGCATGGTGGACAGATTTAATCATTACATCCTTTCTCTTATTGACTTATATGCCCCGTACAAGACTATCAATATTTAACGCCATCATTCATTACCTTGGATTACTGACACAATCAAGCAAATGATGAATCTACGTAATGATGCTCTCGACAACTATCGCCGCACTAAATCAGATGCTCATAAGAGATATTACACGGATCTTAAAAGTTTGGTTGTGTCTAGTATCTCCAATGAGAAGTCTGCTTACTTTCATCACCTGGTGAACTCACAGGACTGCGGCAGTAAAAAGTTCTGGAAAAATTTAAGGGAAAATATTTTAGTTGATCCTGGTAAGACTGATCACCTTCCAGACCATTTGAGTGATCCTAACGTCATCAACGCATACTTTCTGGATCAGCCCGGTTCCGGCGAGGTTCCTATCTCGGAGTTGGAATCGTTTAGGAATGATAGATTTAATGATGCGTCGTTTAAATTTTATCCAGTTTCGGAGGCTACCGTGGCTTCATTCATCCTGTCAGTAAAATCCAATGCTATCGGATGTGATGGTATCAGTAGGGAGATGATCATACTTACTCTTCCGCGTACTTTGAATGTCACTACAAGTATTATAAATAGGTCAATCACAACATGTACTGTCCCAAGTCAGTGGAAGCAAGCGCTGGTCATGCCTCTCCCTAAAGTCTCTGATCCCACGGAGCTCAGAGACCTTAGACCTATAAGCATCTTGCCCTTCTTATCTAAAATTCTTGAAAAGGCAATTCTCTCTCAATTTGTCAAGTACATTGAAGCAAGCAATATCCTTCCTGCTCTTCAGTCGGGATTTCGTAAGGGTAGAGGCACAATTACAGCCCTACTAGATGTGACGGACAAAATACTTGCCGAACAGGATTCTGGTCGAGGTACTATCCTGACGCTGTTAGATTTTTCACGTGCTTTCGATAGTATTAATGTTTCTCTTCTCCTCGCGAAGCTGTCATATTATGGCATGAATGATTTTGCGGTACAATGGTTTGAGAGTTACGTTGGAGTACGCTCGCAGGCGGTCAGGTTGTCCAGGCCGGACGGAGCCCGTGTTGTTTCCGAATTTCTTCCGGTTAATCGGGGAGTCCCGCAAGGATCTTTATTGGGACCAATACTGTTCATCATTTACAGTGCTGATTTACCTAGGGTGATTAAACATTGTAATTACCATTGTTACGCGGATGACGTTCAGTTATATATACCAGTATACCCAAATAACCTACATGTAGCGCAATCACGCATGAATGATGACTTGAGAGAGATTGCTGCTTGGTCTGCCAGAAATGCCTTAATTTTAAATCCCATTAAGTCTAAGTTTATCGTACTTGGCAGCAAAATTCAAATCAATAACATTGTAGACAAGGGTCCTAAAATAGAAATCGCAGGTATGGATATCGCTCGAGCTGTGGAGGTGAAAAATCTTGGCATCACACTAGATGGTCAATTAAGGTTCGAGAGTCATCTGTTGGGACAGGTTATAAACTGCTTTTACCGCCTAAAAATTTTGTACAAAATACGTAATTATGTAAATGAGCGAGCACGTATTACTCTCTGCGAATCTTTGATACTTTCCAGGCTCAATTACGGAGACATTGTTTATGGTCCTCGTCTGTTAAGGAAAACTCAACGGCTGATTCAACGCGTACAGAATGCATGCTGTAGATTTTGCTTTGCGATTCCCCCTCGTAGCCACATCACACCGTTCTTAAACAATGCAAATATGCTAAACATGAACTCAAGAAGGCAGTTGCATTTCTCGTGTATGTTGTTTGGCGTGGTGAAATTTCAGAAACAGGAATACCTGTATGGAAAATGAAGGTTCTCCGCATTCCATG
The DNA here is from genome assembly GCF_003589595.1 of Hyposmocoma kahamanoa. Classification (NCBI taxonomy): domain Eukaryota; kingdom Metazoa; phylum Arthropoda; class Insecta; order Lepidoptera; family Cosmopterigidae; genus Hyposmocoma; species Hyposmocoma kahamanoa. Next base: position 2,383,285 of record NW_020653856.1, read on the forward strand.
ACCGATATCCCAGCAGATCCGTACGCTCCCTGTTGGCGGGTCAAATCCATCGTACTGTGGCTTTTACGGGAAGCTTTCGCTATCAGGCTACAAGGTGTTGGAATAATATTCTACCTCCACTTAGGCTTCTCAAATCTAAGTACACCTTCAAAAAGTATTTGAGGGAAGTTATTTTTGAGAGGCAAAAGCTGGATAATTTCTAGCGCTTTGTAAAGTGAGGGCTTCCAAAAAACACCAATTTGTAAAATTTATAATAATTAATTTTTTGTCCTATTTCTTTGTTATATCTTTTTTTTTTGTCCGTTTTCTTTGTTATATCTTTTTTTTTTCTCTAGTTGGTTTCTGAAATTTCATACTTGCCACACCTGTACGCTTCCACGGACGCTCCCATCGACACGTTAACACTGACACACAACTACACTAAGACTCATTGCACGTCCTACACATTACCTACACATTGCTTTTTGCTGTGAAGCACCGCTTCGCGTTACCCACTAGGCGATAGCTGAAAATCAGTGCGTTGCTTTTGGGCAACACCTGCACTGAGCTATGGCCTGTTTGGCTTGCTGCAGCACTCACAACTTGCTTTTTAATTAATTGTAGATACGTATATATGTCGTTTATTGTGTATTCTTATTTTATTTCATACCTTTTTTGTTATTTTGTATGTTTTGTTTTGAGTTCTTTTTTGTCTTCTTTCTTTCTTTATTTATTTGCTGTTTCATATTATTGTGTGTGCTTGTGGTAAGTCAATAAACGTATTTTATCTATCTATCTATCTATCTAATGATACACAAAAGTAATTTAAAATAAAAAAAGAACATTTTATTTTTCATGATCGTCAATCCATTGGTTTAATTAATATTATTATATATTGAACCTATATTTATTATCTTGATCACCATATTTCTAACAAACAAATGATTTGAATAGTCTAAATGCGTCATTATTACCCGTTCAAGACAAAAGTTTATACCTATAACGTCATTGAGGGTCAACGACTTCAATCCATAGACAAGAACATCCACAGCAATACTACGGTGCAATATGGTCATGGGTTCAAGTCCCATCGAGTCAAAAAAGATTTTGTGTGTTCATTTTTATATTGTACTTTTTGAAAATGGTTCTAAATATATTATGATAATATTTTCAGGTGGTTTCAAACTATCTATTTAAAACAGTACTAAATATATAACGTAAATACAACATTAAATAATACGTATCACAACTTTCCTTCGATAAACAACCTAAATTCCAGTGTTTAAAAAGGAGACAGCTAATAATACGCGATCAAATTAAGGGTACAACAGTAATATGACGTATGAAACCACAGACCACATAAATACTAGTAATAGACTGGTTAGTGGGCGAGTCCGCGTTACCTAGCTTATCACCAGACGGGCATATAAGTGTCAACAGCACGTCAGTCGTCGTTCAAATGTGATACATGATTATTTTGTGGAAAAAATAGAAATATGCCGAATTGTGCCATTGTATCATGTCGCGTAAGAAGCCAAAGTATAAAAAATACTTCGGGAGTGATTTCACTTCATCGGCAAGTACCTACTAAAACTCTGTATTTTATAATATTTTGAACAATACATACTATAATTTCGAAACAAAACTATTTTCTTGCAACCCGGTAATAACAATATACATTGGTTGCTAGCCATCGCCGCCGTCAAATGAACAATTCGAATGACGCTCAATGAATTGCTTGCACTAGCGTCGTATTACACTTGGTACTGGGTCCGCGTGTTGTAATCAAATTATCGATATGTAGAAACTCTGTAGTTGGAAACCCGGTTTTGGTTAAGTTCAACATTTTTTTTATTATAGCGGTACCAATGTGTAAACATAAATTGTTTACAAATATTTAAAAGCAAACAATTTTGATTACTTAGATGTTTGGTCACAACACTCGCAATGGTTTATTTAAATTTTCAATTTAAGTAAAAACGATAAATTAATAGAAAAAAAAGGAAATATATATAATATATTTCCTTTATTTCTGTACCTCTTCTATATATATAATATAGAAGAGGTACAGTGTCGATAATTTTACAATGCACGTAAGTTCGTGGAGTATCAAATGAAGACTTTATGAAATTGGAGATTTTCTTTCCCTTATCTACATGATTCCTATCTCCCTACTTGCTTATTAAACGTCACCTTCATCCGCTTGAGTTCTTAGCTTTATCACATGCATGACATTTGAGACATTTGCAGTTTTTGTATTGATTTTTTTAGTTTCTCGCCGGATCCTTTTTAAATGAGAAATGGGCTGAAGCAACATGCAGTAAAAGCTGGGTACCTACTAAGTGGAGCACCATTTGCTATATGCATTTCATTACATCACATTATATTATATACATATGAATAACAACCGAAAAATTCATTAAGAAATAAATCATTTGGTTAATCAGGTAATATATGACATGAAACTCAGAGTCGCATTCACAAATTTTAGATCACATCTAAAAGTGAAAACATTTCTGAAGCATTGTCAGTTATTTTTCGTCAAGTTTTCATGAAACAAATGATTCGCCTCTTCGCCTTCGGAAATAAGTATCTTCATTTTCTTGACAAGCTCGTCGACGCTATAGGTGTAGCCATGTTCAGTCAGTTCAGAAAGAGGTAATTGTTAAACAAATATACTTCAGGGATAATAAAGATTTTTATGATGACTGTGTTTTAATATTTCAACCCTTCCAGTGATCCGATTGACTTGAAATCTAGTAGGTTAATGAAAATACGATAACAGTATAATAAATCATTAATACTGTGATTGTAGCATGTAGCTACGTATACGCACTCGCCTGTGTAGCTAATATCAATATTTGCGTGTAGTAAAACCTTATGCGTATTTGGTAACAAATGTGTGCGTGTAAAAGACAGCTACGCTAGTTCTCGAAGAAATTGCTTTAAATGCTGTTTCCATATACTCCGTGGTTAACCCTAATTATAGCAAGTTTATGGCAATGCATAGTTCAATATTCCGCTAGTTATGAAACATAACGTCGATATCAATTAAATGTCACATCCCTATCTGTAGATTGTCAACTTTTTGCTTTTGTTCCAAGAAGTTTATGTTCATAGGATTCTTAGCTTTTATGTGACTAGTAATAATAAAACCTTATTAGATCCAAATAAGCTTCAATTTTTGTTACCAAAAGTTTTTTATTATTGATAATTTATAACCAATCAAAATTATGTTATCTTAGTACTAATGTAAGACTACGTTTTCAAATGTGTGCGTGAAGCGACACCGGTTATAATACAAAAGTTGCTTTATGCCATTTCCATTATTTTCTTTCTTCCGTGTATGAAACTCTGAAATATTGTATTTGACCGGTTAATCAAATGACAGCTGAAGTTTACTTACTTTTAGTTAATTACCTAAACCTTTATACTATAACTATATGTGTAATTATCGATTTAAAGTCATAGATAATATACGACAGAGATTCGAACCGACGACGTCTCAATAGAGGAACAACCGTTTTCTCACGAAACTACCACCGCTTTTAATAAATCTATTCTAAAACTGCTTATTATAAAAATGAAAATAATATTCAAAGTGCAATCATTTTGTAATCAGTAAACCAACGTCATTACTAAAACCCAACTTATTACGGACGTCTATCAAAATTTATAGGAAATAAAACGCTCCCAAACGTCTGACGTAAATTGAATATCTTCACTGTTCCAAAAGCGTGGTGAAGTAAATATTTTCCAAGTTTCCAGCTAGCGAAGTATGAGGAATGTTATTAGTAATTCATAAGTTATTTATTTTTGTAAACACAGGTTGTAATACGAGTTCATAGCAACTAAATAAACTTATAGCTTATTAAATAATAGTAATCATTATTAATTGTTATTTATTTATTTTTTATAATAAGTTTTTATCTATCCATTCAAATTTTGCCGTTGGCAAAAATATTTGCCACGCCGATATTATGCCGATTTCACGCCTATTTCACGCCGACGCCCATATGTCTAGTATAGATACACGTATAAATTTATTTAGACTTAAAGTTATTACTTCTCAAACACTTGAGTGCGCAAAACATGCAAATAAACAATAAGTATAAACTTATGTATTATTTAAATATGTATTTCCGTCATTTAATATTCAGACAACAGTTTAGTTGGACAGTTACGTGCATACGTGATTTAACTGTCCAATAACTTTAATGACAAGGCTTCGATATCCAAGAACAAATAACAATGGTCCGAAACATTGGCCACGTTGGTTTTTTTATGAAAGTATACCGGGACGAACAAATCGTGCTGGTGGTAAGCGCAAAGATCTCAGGGGCAATGCCCGTCACATAATATGACAAATACACACCCGATACCCGTACGCTTCAAAACCGGAACGCAGTAATGCTCACATTACTGACTGGCGGCAGAAATAACTATAATAATAATAACGCACACACTGATAACCCTACACTAGGGAAACCCTGTGTTGCGAGTGCCATGGACATACACATAGACAACCACAAATTTATTTTTCTCGTCAGTACACCAAACTGACGAGAGAAATAAATGAAGGCCATACAATTATTTGTCCTGGCCTGGGAATTTAACCCGGGACCTCTGCGTGGCGGTCCAGCATGGTAACCGTTTGACCACAGAGGCAGTAAAAATATATACGTAACGGTTTTTTATAATAATATCAAGTGAGTATCCCCCTATGTTTTTATCCCCACAAATAAGAATAACAAAGAAATTTTCTAAGATAAAGTGGCGGGTAAACTTGTATAAGGAATCTTGGAGCGCTATTTTATATGTATTTGCGAGCTTTGTTGCTTTGTTTAGGAAACTATACGGGTTTCAAACTAGGCCGTGACCTCTAGCGACATCTGGCGGATCATATCTGTTCTACTAACTCCATTGCGTGTCAACGAATTTACATTTTTTAACATAAATTTTTTATACTATATTAAGTGACAGGACGAGTAAGTCGGGCACCTGGTGTTAAGTACGCCTGATAACAGCTGGAAGAACCACTCAGAGCTTTAAATTGTAAAGATCTGAGGGGTGACGGACGCAGGCTACTGCGTCCGTCACCCTGAGATATAAGTTGACAAGTCCAATGTGCCTGTAATTTCACCAGCACCCTACAAAACCCGAATTCACTAATGCTGTCATTACTGCTTGGCGGCAGAAATAGGTAAGGTGGCAGTACTTCCCTTGACGAACTCTTTCACAAGGAGCTCTACTGCTACCAAAATTGTACTGTGTTATGACATAGCAGCTATTTCTCTCATGTTTTCGTGCTTCGATGATGTGAAGAATTTCGCTTGATATGAAAAATAACTTTTAAATATTAAAAATATATTTTAAATAAAATTTCATGGGCAACGAATATTCTATTTGTTTAAAAGAATTTTAATAAGTTTTATAATCTTATAAAATGTTTTCCAAGCGCTTTTCATTTGTAATATTTTATTGTTTATTTTTGGTGGCGGATAGTATGATTAGTATTTGGTATAATATACATATCATCATGCCTGTCTCTCACCGAGGTAGGCAGGGACTATAGACGTGCAGCGGGCACACGCGCACACATACAAGTCGCGCTGCTACTTCTGTATAGAGTTACCATACTCACCTTATTATGTTAAGTTACCATTTTCATTTATAGTACATTACTGCAGAGGTCGGGAAGTAAGAGAGTGGTGGACGAGTATGAGTTACAAGACCAGGAATGCCTTGTTGTGTCAAATTAATATTCGAGTCAAGCAATCCCCTTTCCCGCCGAGGCTTGTATAGTGCTTTCCTCACACAGTGTGAGGAAATAATAAAATACTAAAGAGAAAGAGCATACATACAATATATTGACAATATTAATACGAGCAACAACCATGACAACATCATCCAAACCTTTCCCAAATGGCGTTTCGAAATGCGTAATATCGACTGCTGAAGATGTCAATCTCAGAATGAGACAGCAACGAGGTCATTGTACCCACGACATAACGGGGAGGGGATTAGAAAATATAAAACGTGTACCCATTACTGCATTTTTGTTGTCGCACTTCTCATTATGACTTGTTAGATGATCTAGATATATGTAACATGCCTTATTGCATCTTCCATGGAAACAACAAATGACACGTGTATTGTGCAATCCACATGTAAGCTGTGTAGCCGCTTCGTATTGTCCCTGGAAGCAGCGACTGCCACATGCGATCGCCTGATTTACTGACACTGCACCTTTGCCTCGTGGAAACCGCGACATTGTGGAGCATTGTTGTAAATTAGAAATAAGAATTATAATTGTCTTTTCTTTACTTACAAATAAAATTGTTTTAAATCATTTTCGATTTTTTTTAGGTCCGTCGGCGGCGTCCAATATTATTAACTCATTTTCGCGACGATAATACAAACAACATGAAGAAACAGAAAAGAATATCAAATCAATTTAGTGTGTGTTACCGCCTTTTTCTTTTAAAAAAAGTAAGCAATACCTGCATTGTATTGTATTATTTTTAAGCGACTGTATGTTGATTTTTTTTTGTATGTATGTTACGCGATAACTCCGGTATTTGTGAACCGATTTTCATGATTCTTTTTTGTTGGAAAGGGGGTACTTCCATAATGGTCCCATTTCATTTTGAAGAAAATCATCCACCTTTAAGGGTGGCTGTTCACGCCATGGTTCACGCATGAAGATTAATTTTTATAAATAGCGCCTAACTTTAATTTAGGAGCAATTATTTTAATGGTTGATTTTGCTATTTCTCCAATTCAAGGCGTTTTTCTCTCGATATACTTTGAGTAGTGAGAACCGATTTTTATTATCTTCAGTGTCAAGTCCTGTATAGTGGCGAACTAGGGGATATTTCAATAACACTTAGCAAATAGACGTAATTCCGCGTACTTTAGAGGTCGGTTTTTTAGTACTCTGTACTGAGATTATATATTATTAAGTATTTTTAAACGCAATTGCGAACGCTGGGCAGTTCGCTGTATAAGTTTTTCTTTTGCCTGTTTACATAGTTCAATATTGTTAGATAGATTTAAAGCGAGTTATTTAAATCGAGCCTACATTTTAAGAGGTGAGATGTTGGGGACCGCACCTCACGTCCCGCAACCCGAGCGCTGAAAATTAATATGATGAATAGGAACAGGCGGAGCAAATTTTACACAGTTCCGACGTCGACAAACACCCGATGGCGACAGACGGGGCAGCGCCATTAAACTGCTGGTAAATTTCCAAATTTTGGGATAAACGTGAATTTAATAACTACACAGTATAGTACTTAAAGAAAAACATCTCCATATAAAAATTATGTGTAAAGTTAGATATTTTATTCTTAAATAATTCGTTTTAGGTTTTTATTTCAGCCTGTTTCCAGTATTTTATATGATCGGATAAAGTACATCCTATCGTATCACATTCTTTAGACTATATCCTTAGGTGTATCGTATATTTTTTGCAAGGCCATTATTTAAACTGCCTCCATGGCCGAACGGTTACCATGCCGGACTGCCACGCAGAGGTCCCAGGTTCGATTCCCGGGCCGGGCGAAATATTTGTATGACCTACATTTATTTCGCTCGTGAGTTTGGGTGTAATTTGTGATTGTCTATGTGTGTGTCCATGGCACCCGCGACACAGGGTTTCCCTAGTGCGGGGCTATGTTGAGTGTGTGCGTTATTATTATTATTATTATTATTAAAAATAGTAAATACTTAAACCATTTGAAAAAACAGTTTTTCCCGTTTCTCTTCCGGTGGCTCGCTCTAAGCATGTTGGAGCAGCGGACTGTAACGGATTTTCATACTTACATTGCAGGGCTTGGCCGGGAAGAAGTCGCACGGTCCATAAACGTGTTCGTTTTTTGAAAGAAATGCAAACATTTCCGAGCATGTTTGAGAAAAATTTTATAGCCGCTAGCCAATATGGAGGACATTAATAATTTCGAGAAACATGACGCCTTACGTGAGCTTCGCACTGAATAATTGAAAGGCAAAGTGAAGAAAAGCAAACAAAAGCTTTCCATTTTCCACGTGAAATTTATGGTATAGCTTTCATGTAGAAACGGCTTGGGTTTCAATCAAGTATATTGAGTTGTATCATTATGATAGTTGAATGTTATAACCAAAGATGGGAGTAGGTAGAGTATATACAGTGTTTTTTAAGATACGATGAAACTGCCTTAGGAACCATTAAGTACTTTTTTAACCGACTTCAAAAAAGGAGGAGGTTCTCAATTCGACTGTATGTTCTTTTTTTTTTGTATGTATGTTACACGATAACTCCGGTATTTGTGAACCGATTTTCATGATTCTTTTTTTGTTGGAAAGGGGATACTTCCATAGTGGTCCCATTTCATTTTGAAGAAAATCATCCACCTCAAAGGGTGTCTGTTCACGCATGAAGATTCAATTTTATAAATAGCGCCTAACTTTAATTTAGGAGCAATTGCTTTTAGCAATCATTAAGTTGATTTTGCTATTTCTCCAATTCAAGGCGTTTTTCTCTCGATATACTTTGAGTAGTGTCGTAGTGAGAACCTATTTTTATTATTATTATCTCCAGTATCAAGTCCTGTAAAGTGGCGAACTAGGGGATATTTCAATGAAACTTAGCAAATAGACATAATTCCACGTACTTTTGAGGTCGGTTTTTTTAGTACTCTGTACTGATTATCGTGAAAACAATTTTGGCACAGCCAATTTTTTGGTCCGCGTTCAATATAAACATGTATTTAGAGCTATATAATTACCAAGTTAACGCAGTGCATCTGAAACGTTTTTGTTAAGCACGTACGGACGGGCTTACTGCTGTCTATAGAAAGAGGGTTTCTTTTCTTAGACAGAAAGTACTAGACGGTACTAATAGATTTTATAGCTACTATAGCTCGCAGTTGCACTCGTCCATACTGCGACATTGGATTTAAATTGTTAATGATTAAGGTATACCATTTATTGTATGTAAGAAATTATATCGGACTGTTAACACAATAAATAGTGTATTAACTCAAAAAGTGTATTTTCTGAGAGAAAAGAAGAAAGATAACATATAAGCATGTCCTCTCGCTTCGAGAAGTTTGATTTGAGTGATGCTGATGACGGAATGAACCAACGTAAGAATAATAACGGAAAAAAATTTGAAAATGTTTCAAAATTTTAAAAGAAAGTGGCCAGAAACCTGTAAGGAGGATGATAAAAAGGTGGGATAACGATGAAGGCGGTCGCATCGTCACAGTGTGGTTGTCTGACATATTACTTAAGAGGGAGCAGAGGAAAAGTTCCTAATCTTCGATTTGATTTTAGCGGGGTATATCCACTTTAAAGTTAAAAATAAAATATTGTATGAGTAACTACACGATATATTCAAGCATAGACATTAATCAGAAACATAAAACAATAAAGTTTCCTCGATATATAAAAATCACGAAATGACCTCTAATTTTCACATATTTTCGATTCATCCTCGAAATGCTACAGGTTATTAGGACAAAAATTTGATAATTAATTATATTTATGCATGATCGACAACTGTCACTACGGATTTTTTTAATCCCTTTAGTTTTAGAGTTATTCCGCTAAAACGAATTTGGTACTTTTAATGCGCAAAATTCAACATCTCCTGTCGCATGTCACGCGAACTTCAGGCATATATTTGTTTCACAAATTTGGGCGGAGCCAACGTCAAAACTTTTTTGGCATGAGAGCTCTTAATTATAATCTAATTCCACTACTCTATAAATCCTATTACTGTCGATCATCGGGTACATAAACAGAAATAGAGACGAAATAAGGACCATACATTCGTGGTAACTCATCAGTGATACATCACTTATAAATATCAACTCTCAATAGAAAACTGAAATAGTACAGCGCCAACAACTGACCTGTGTGTACGTCTCCGTATATTCCAATAATATTCTGTATTTATTGTAATAAAGATAATATCTCTAACAATGGCGTGTTGTTCCATTCGGTGGTGTGGGGAAAAACAGCAAAACATCTAATTACAAAACAAACGGAACCAAATTTCATCGGTAATTAAATATGTAATTTTGCAATTTTCGTCCATTATAGCAAAAGTCAAGTTAATTGGTCAATTCGAAATGAAATGATTGATGACACCCATTGACGACACCCGTCAATTGTTTCGAATTCGGGCTGGCCGATCGGAGCGCAGTTGTCACAGTAATGATATAGCAGAATAGTTTTCAAACAAATTAAATGACATTTCGTCTCTATATTTGGTTATATAACCGATGCTGTCAATCATGGACTTACAAGTAAATGGACGACGGGTCTAATACAAAAACCACGAAAAAAATAAACGTAGTGACATTTAAAGGAATATGAAAAAGCTAAATCGTTGAATTTAAATTGTAATGTCATCGCAGTACTGTGTAATTTTGCTTGCTTCACTGTCAGTCGAACAAACGAAGACTAAAGCGTGAATGACGCTCTGTATACGATTTTAACGCCCTATAAGTTCGGACACTTTTTAGAGCGGACCCAACGTCCATATAATTGTAAGTCAATGCTGTCAATAGTCTTTGTTTAAAGTGATACTTATGACCTGATATAAATTACAATCACGGAGGAAATGAATTTGTTCTATACACAGTGTAGCACAATACTGGAAGTGAAATAAATCACTTGTCATTTATTCACTATCTCCTATTCGAATTCACTATTCATAAACTCACATTTTGTATCAAACGAAACAAAGCCAGCATAAAGGGGTTGAAACCTAACGGTCATTATTTCATTTCACCTTTACTGCGGCATCATGAATATTATATGCCCTCTGTTTGTTATGGTTTCTCTAGTGAAAATGTTTATAATAATAATAACGCACACATTCATAGCCCCGCACTAGAGTAAACCCTACATCGCGGGTGTAAATGGTAAAAAAAAGTAATGAGAGAAATAAAAATACAAATATTTCTCCCGGCTCGGGATTCGAACCGGGACCTCTGCGTGGCAGACAAGCATGGCAACCGTTCGGCCACGAAGGCATTTAATATTATTTAATAATATACTGACATAGAAACAACAAACAAAACTAAATTAAAATAAATAACAAAAAATAAAATAAAAGTAAGATAATACAATGTAATACTATTACAAACATTAAATATTCAACACAATGTCATGTGTGTGGCTGTGGCGTATGTAAAAGGATCCATTCAGCTAATGTCACCGCCGAGAAAAGGATGTGACGCTGGTTTTCAGTGGACCTTAACAATTACAGTGCCACTTCGAGCTTTAAATCGCAAAGACCTGAAGACCTGAAGGATTTTGTTACCGTTTGACATGAAATCGACAAGACCCTGTTGAATGAATAAATAATTAAAAAATACTAAATAAAAATCTATAAACTTTAAAGATAGTTAAAGCGTTTTCCCGCTCAACGAAAGCTTTATTAGAAATTCGAGGCACTGAATGCCAAAAGCTGGAAGCTGCAAGCTTTCGTACGATTAGGGTCGGTGGGTGGGTCATGTGATTGCATTCATAGCGTCAGGATGAGTAACATCGATACTAGAGTTGGAATGGGGAATTAAATCTATATCGATTGGTATAAAAGTCTACTTATTTTGTTTTCGGTTTGCTTGCTACATCGGTATTCTTATGATACGTGTAAACGATGCCTGGGGTAAGAACGTCGTTCTGAGTTGTCGCTTCACGATACTTTTTATCTCATGCTGCTGCATCTGTCCTGGCAATGTACGCTCCTATTTATTTAGCTTTTAAGTTTTACGTTAAGAGCTCTCGTGCCAAAAAAGTTTTGATGTTGGCTCTGCCCAAATTTGTGAAACAAATATATGCCTGAAGTTCGCGTGACATGCGACGCGGAGATGTTGAATTTTGCGCATTAAAAGTACCAAATTCGTTTTAGCGGAATAACTCTAAAACTAAAGGGATTAAAAAAAATCTGTAGTGACAGTTGTCGACCATGCATAAATATAATTAATTATCTAATTTTTGTCATTTCGTGATTTTTATCTATCGAGGAAACTTTATTGTTTTATGTTTCTGATTAATGTCTATGCTTGAATATATCGTGTAGTTACTCATACAATATTTTATTTTTAACTTTAAAGTGGATATACCCTTCTAAAATCAAATCGAAGATTAGGAATTTTTCCTTTGCTCCCTCTTAATTGCGATTTTAAGCGCGATTGTATTATTCAGAGGAATTTACATGTTATTGCCTAGTAAATAGAATTTAGATTCGACATTAATGCACGTGAAAGCGGGCGGTCGCCACTCTTCTTTCGCGTCGTGCATGCTCACGATATTCACAAATATAACTGACGTTGCTAATGCTATTAAAAACCTTTTGATACATAACATAGCAGCACACAAGATTTAAAAAAATAGATGTTAATATATTCTTGATTCTACCAGGAGGGGTAGAAAACTCGTAAATAGTAAAATTATTTCTGTCACGACATCAAGGCATCATGTCTGCAAATTTTCTTGTAAAGTGGCTTCATTGTTTATTTATTTTGCGTTTCACATAGACGGGTGGTACAGATTTACAACCTTAGGACTATTTTAGTAGGTACATGCATGTGTTACCCCTAAGGGTGTAGCAAATTACGCTTAAAATTAAGATTGGAATTAAAATGAAGATACATTTTAGACTCGAATGTAATGGATTAACATGGATTTTTTATTGCTATTTATACATATATTTATACATTCATTGTTATACATTTTAAGAGTTATATTTAATGTAAAATTCCAAATATATTTAGATTTGTATTGGGATAGTTTAGCTTTTACGTGGCCGAACGGTTACCATGCCGGACTGCCATTCAAGGTTCGATTCCCGGGCTGGGAGAAATATTTGTATGGCCTACATTTATTTCTCTCGTGAGTTTGGGTGTAATTTGTGGTTGTATATGCGTGTATCCATGGCACCCGCGATACAGGGTTTCCCTAGTGCGTGGCTATGTTGAGTGTGTGCGTTATTATTAAAAAGTTAGGTGTGTATCCACCGTAAGATCCAATAAAGTGAATTTATTGGTTTTCTCAATATTTAGACACTCAGATAAAAGTTTTAGGTCAATACTCGTCGTTTCATGAGGAAGAAATTGGATTATTTTTGTCTTTTTTAAATTGACTTCCAAGTTATGAGCCAATAACCAGTTATTACCTCGGCTGAAGCCAACCATCACATTATTTCTATTTTCCTCTATCATTTTCAGTTTCTTTTGAGACTGACGGCACCGAGAATAATATTACAATTATTATAATATTTGTTATTCTGCTAAAAACTAGTTGCAATGGCAATATTTTTTTATTACGATACCAAGTGACTGGACGAACGAGTTGTGCACCTGGTGTTAATCGATACGCCTGTCCGTAGCAATTGCATCGATATAACGTTTTTATAAAAATTAACTGACCTCAAAAGATCGTGGAATTACATCTATTGGATTCATCTCCTATAATATTTTCTTAAAATTTGAATGGGACCACTATTGTGGTAACCTTCTAACAACAATAAACGCGTAACATAAGCAAAAAAGAAAAGAAAATACAGTCTAATTGACAACCTCCTCCTTTTTTGAAATCGGTTAATAATGAAACCTCGCACATTTCACAAATAGGTGGTAAGGGATTAAGTTTACTTATTATTTATTTATTCACAATATAAGTTTACAGCGGAATCGAAAATACTTATATGCTAGTCAATATATACTTAATTACAGTTAAATTACATAGGTACTCTGCTTTGGCTTCTTAAAAATTCGTTGAAGAACAAAACAGCATATTTCAAGATACCGTTTGTACTGTCATGGAATATGTCGGCACGTCACTGTTGTGTGTCACAATTGTTTAAGCAAAGAAGTCGCCCGAGCAGTGGGCGCCTGTGCGCCACTGCAGGTGCGCGAGCGAAGCGTCGCGAACAAGGGAAACACGCGCCTCTGCAGTACAGCACCACTGTCACGCAAATATCGGTCAGGGACAAACAGATTCACCCGAGATACCACTTTCATGTTGTCAACTCCACCATTAAAAACAGCGTGATAATGCATTATGAGCATTAGTTTACGCCTCAGAATAAGCTGTCCAATCATTGACTTACAAATAAATGGACGACGAGTCTAATACAAAAACCACGGAAAAAATGTCCCAAGTCAACCTATTTAAACGTAGTGACATGTAAAGGAATATGAAAAAGCTAAAACGTTGAATTTAAATTGTAATGTCATTGCAGTACTGTCTAAGTTTGCTTGCTTCGCTGTCAGTCGAACAAACGAAGACTAAAGCGTGAATGACGCTCTGTATACGATTTTAACGCCCTATAAGTTCGGACACTTTTTAGCGCGGACCCGACGTCCATATAATTGTAAGTCAATGTGTCCAATCCAATAATTCCGTATACAAACATAGAAGGGAAAAGATACGGGTAAACATTATACATCTTTTTATACGCAAATCTTGCAAACCTCTTCTGCACCATTTTTATCATGTCCTTATATGTAGTTTTGCGGGGGTCCCACACTAGAGCTCCGAATTCCAATACACTGGGAACGTATGCGTTGTAAAGCATTTATAATTAATGAAAAAACGTCCATAATCGGTTTGTTTTGGTCTTTACAAAAATTCTTTGAACAGATACGACTTTGATAATGAAGAGACCATCAACACTAGAGCTATATTTTATAAATAAAGACAGAATAAAAAAACGTCGTAAAAATTACATTGGCCAATTACGATCCAATCACCAATTTATTTCTCGCAAATTGTCTACCAAGAAAAGAAGCTGGTGATGCCTAACAACCTCAAATCCGTAAAGCTAGTTCCATAATCCAAACGATTTCTTCGTGACGCGGATGTCTCTTGTCTACGTTATCTTTTTTATCTGTTGACTTAAATAATATAGCAGATATGCTTCTCAAAAGTACATAGAAAAGAGAGCAAGGCATATATAGGTACTTGAGACAAATGTCATTTCAGACGTCATGTAAAATAATTTGGTTTCTTGTTTACGTAAATGTGATTTACAGAGTTTTGTTTAATATTATTATTTTGTCGTTTTCTTATTGTTAGAGAAATTATTTACTAGCCATCTACGAATCATGATTTCTTTGTTTACAAAGGTCACGTCAATTAGACAGCTCAATCTTGGTGAGGTGTCAAAGGGGGTGGCGCTGGTGTCGTTTGTATGTATACAGTTTAGTTAGTCATCTGACGTGGTGCAAATACGCTATGATCTATGGCACGGTTACCATATGAAAATAAGGAGTAAAGTCGATTGTTGATGCTTTTTAATAGAGCGGGCATCGACAATATGCTTTTTGTGTGAGTTACTTGAAAAGTAAATATCCAAACGTGGCCGCTCCCTGTGAATTCACCGCGTGACATGAAAAATACGTTTTTCTTGTATTTTCGAAGTGCAAAAACTGGATAATCAAATTAATTGCAATCCACTGACGTAATCATTCATCGCCGATTGAATGAATTGGTGAAATTAAGAGTAGATAGGCCAATTATCAATCCGTTTTTTATTTAATTCCTGACCGAGTGAGTCAATAATGTTTTTCTGAACATATCACTTACGGCATTATCCAACATTATATATTTTTCGGTGCTTCTCAATTAAAAAGTCGCCGTTCGTGTGGCCATTGTTACTTTCAATTACATTAGACGTCTTACTATTAGACAACGCGTCTCATCTTAGGCGAAGTTTAGGCCATAGGCGGTCTACACTGGCGGCGATTTGGTGATTTAACACTTTTACCGAGAGTTGTAAACCTTCTTAAACGTACAGGTTTCATTACGATGTGAACATTCACGAATATAATTATGTATTCGACCTCTCAACTGACAAAGCCGTTTTTCCACTAGCAATTTCTGTGTCATAACTTAAAAATATGTGTCTATAAACTCATGGCATCATTGTCGTCGATCATAACGCACGCCAATCGTGTCGAGTGGAAATAATTTTTGTCACTGTCACGGAAAGTGTCAGGCGTCACGAGACGTCAGTCGACTTCTGTCAAATATGATTATATTTAACCCCAAAAATCGGGGCTTTTTTATGAAGTTCTATTTTGGAAAGTAATTGCAAGCTTCAAATACGCCGCTGCTTCGAAAGTGATTCTATCTGCGTGAGATTGTCATGTTTTCTTAAAACGTAATATAAGTCTCTTGTTAGATACGTGAAAGTGTTGTTACGTGTCGTTAACATAAATATCTATATAGCAATTCATTATTTTATGTTTACTATTGATACAAAGATCGAAGAAACATTAAGAAAAACCAGCGACTGTTTGCCAAAACGGTGCTAACCGCTCTCCCAACTGAGATACGGAACAAACCTGGGCGTCTATTCCCGTTGTCGGTCCGACATCTGTCCGAAATTGAAAGACGCATGATGCGACTGAAGCTTCATATTTGACATTGTCTTTTTATTGTGGTCGAACATTATTTCACATATCGCCAAGGTGAGTAGGAGGGTGTTTGCTGCCTCTAGGTCATTGCGGCGTTGGAAAAATCTGCTTCCTGTGGGGACTAAGGTTGAACTTGCGCAATCGTTGCTCTTACCTATTCTTGATTACGCTGATGTCTGTTTCATTGACCTTAACGAGGATCTGTTAAGCAAACTCCAGCGTCTACAGAATCTTTGCATCAGATTCATATACGGATTGCGCAAGTTCGATCATGTGGCCGAATTTAGGAGAAGGCTTCAGTGTCTCCCTATCAAGTGCCGTGAGGAGCACGTTCTCAAAATTCTTTATAATGTTCTATACGACTCTCGTACTCCGCCATACCTTAAGGTTCGTTTTCGCTTCCTCGGGGATGATCACAACCGTGAACTAAGGTCTAAAATGGATAACCTCCTTTCACTCGCTCTGGGTATTACAAAAACTCCTTTACGATTAAGGCTGCAAAATTGTGGAACGATCTCCCATTTGAAATCCGACATTCTAAGTCGCTACTTATTTTCAAAACCGGATTGCGTAAATATCTTTTATCACAGTCCTAGTCTGAAACGTGTGTATTAGTAAGTACAAGTTATTAGTAAGTATAAGTTTATTTAGGTATATTTATATATACATATATCTACGTAGGTATAATATATCATTATTTTTTAAATATTTTATAAATTACTATGTGTCTTTATTGTATTTTTTTTAATTTACACAATTTTTTTTATTTATCTGAATTTTTTTTTATATTTGTAAAATTGGCACACTACGTCTCCCGCTCCGATTAGCTTTCATCTAACTCTAATGTTGCCTGGAAGAGATCGCTCTTAGCGATAAGATCGCCTTTGCCCACATTAGTTGTAAGTTGTTTATGTACTATTCTTGTTCTTGTGTGTGAACAATAAAGTGTTTATCTATCTATCTATCTATCTATTTACTTGACCGTAATTGTTTCTGACGTATGTCGAACGGAGAACGAGAGAAGACGCCCGGGGTCCATTCAGAACCTTCCAATAATTTAGTTATCGACCGATTCGATTTGATATAATATGATTTAAATTTTTATTGAATTGGCATTCAATTATTTTTACGTGAAATTACTCCACTAGTTACTTATAATTATTAATACAAAGATCGAACACTCAGAAAAATTCCTTCGATCCGGCCGACTTTGAACCGACGTCTTCTGGTTAAAAGATTTGTCAAAGATGGCGCTATGGCTAAAAAGTCGTTGAAAAACCAAATACAAAGATACGACCCAAGCACATAGAAAAATTCGTGAGGTCCGCAAGTTCGTTCCGTGGCTTAGTTGGTATAGCGTCTGTCACGGTAAGCTAGAAGACGTCGGTTAGAATCCGGCCGGATCGAAGGTATTTATTCAGAGCGTTCGATCAGCATCGTACGATTTCTTTTTATTTTTATTCACAACACCCGAATCGAACGTCAAACCGTCGTATTCGAAATTGAACCGAAATGACGTCACACCCGTACGATTACTCGAACTTCTCGACCGGCAAAGGCTACAAACGTTATTCAGATCACAGTTGTCGAATGGCACTTCCGAACGCCCTATCGTTTACAAAGCAAGAATTAATATGGAAATCTCCATTGACTTACAAATAAATGGACGACGGGTCTAATACAAAAACCACGAAAAAAATGTCCCAAGTCAACCTATTTAAACGTAGTGACATGTCAAGGAATATGAAAAAGCTAAAACGTTGAATTTAAATTGTAATGTCATCGCAGTACTGTCTAATTTTGCTTGCTTCGCTGTCAGTCGAACAAACGAAGACTAAAGCGTGAATGACGCTCTGTATACGATTTTAACGCCCTATAAGTTCGGACACTTTTTAGCGCGGACCCGTCGTCCATATAATTGTAAGTCAATGGAAATCTCTTATTATTTTAAATAAAGTCTGGATTTTATTCAATTTTTTTTTTTTTTAATGCAAGACTAATTATTGCAAGACTAATTAATGCATTCCTGTATTTTAGGCCTTTAAAAACTTAAAAATGTATATAGCAGGATTTTCATTTTTCTTATACTCTGTTTCACCGACTAGCACCGTAAACGCTGTTGTAACTCGAATGTTCTGAATAGCTCGAAAAGCGCCCTTCGGCTCGAGAATCATATCCAATAGAGCGATTTGGTTAAAATATCGAAGAACTCTGAATCGGGGTCCTGGTACGACATCTTTAAACCTAGCGTTTACGGAGTTAGTAGGTGAAATGGATTATAAGAAAAATTAAAATCCTTTCATATACATTTTCAAGACTTTTAAGGCTAAAATATAGAAATATATTAGTCTTGCTTTAAAATAAATTAATAAAATTGAACAAACATATTACATTCTTGATTTGTAAACAATAGGACGTTCGGTAACTTCCATTCGATACTGTGTTCGGAATAACGTTTGTAGCCTTTGCCGGTCGAGAAGTTCGAGTAATCGTACGGGTGTGACGTCATTTCGGTTCGGTTTCGAACACGACGGTTTGACGTTCGATTCGGGTGTTGTGAATAAAAATTAAAAGAAATCGGTCACAACTGAGTTATCGTAAGGTTCTGAATTGACCCCCAGGTTCATTTCGTATCTCAGTTGGGAGAGTTTAAGGCACAATCGAATGAAAAATAATACAATTTACACGGATTTATTTATGGGGAGAAATATTATTGAAACCGTTTGCATAGGGCGCGCGGCATACGTTGACTTACTTCACAGACAGATCTTGTTCGAGTGTACATATAACTATCAAAATGCCCAATCCAGTCGAGCTCTTTGCTAAACTATCCCCTTAACCCAGGATTTTCTTTACTATAAGTACTCTATAACCATCTTGACAATATCGCAATAACTCACACGCAAGAAAATTCTCTCGGAATTTCACTATAGCCCCGAGGTAATGCAATATGGCCCCTATGTGAATAGTTGTAAGAGTCGATGAACTAAATTCTATGAAAAATAATCTCAGTATTAAAAAAACCGACCTCAAAAGTTCGTGAAATTATATCTATTTGCCAAGTTTTATTGAAACCGGTTACCGGAAAGTGCTCGGACCATCCCCTAGTTTGCCACCCTTAAAGGTGAAAAATTATCTTCAAATATAAATAGAAGCAACACTGACGTACCCTCTTTTCTACAAAAAAAAGACATCGAAAACGGTTCACTAATACCGGAGTTATCGCGTGACACACATACAAAAAAAATTGAGTCAAATTGAGAACCTCCTCCTTTTTTTGAAGTCGGTTAATGAAACTGATTTAATTTCAACTTAAATTTGACGATATCGTTGACTTACCGGTTTGTGTTATGGGCGCTGGATGAGAAAGTCCCGGGTTAAGTCCCCGGTAGGACTAAAGTGGAAAATGAAATTTTATTATAATTAAATTGGACGTACTTAAACAAAAAGATCCAACGCACATCCACTCACTTTCGAGATATGGCAGTTTGAAGTTTAAAAATGTTTCTCACTCTTGTCTTATTTTCAAAACTTATAATGTCATGTAACTCCAGAGATATTTATTTATGTGTATCTACACACATATCGTAAACTCTCTATAATGTGTTCAAGAACAGCAAATTACGACCAGATTAAAGGTTAAACTGTTTTGTTAGAACAAATTTCTTATCTGTGAAAATGTTATTATTGCTTCTTAATACGAGTAACATCGAATTCGATGTTATTATTACATTCAAATTTCGAACATCTCTGAAAAGCAAAACAACTTGATTTGACCGCAATTCCAATGTCAGTCCAGATGAAGTTTGAAATGAAATGTCAATAGCAAACAATTTTGACAATTTCACACGTTACTTGATATCGAACGATGTGATAGTTTGGGCCGATTCCAGTTTGTCTATGAATTAAAAATAAAAACTACGGTTGTGTGACATGCGTGAGAAAAGTTTTTATTTGCCGCCATTTCGCCAGTCTTAACATGCGGTTCTTGAACACATCACAGAGAGCTTATAATATGTGTGTAGATCAAGCACTGTATTTTAATGTCTTTTAACAGTCACATAAACAACTATTATAGAGAGACTTTAGGAACCGTTTGGTAGATATTACTAATTTTTTGATAATTTTGTGGATTGGATCTTTTTTGCTTAACAACGTCCAAGTGATTCTGGTTTGGGCTATGTTCCAGGCAGTGGTCACGGAGTGAATTCCGTTTCTCTGGTACTTACAATACAGGGGAATCCTTAATTTGAGACCAATAATAATGAAAATTGGTTTGGCTATTTGGCAAATTGATATTATATGTCGCGACAAGGTCTAAAAATACACTCACCAAAAAAAAAACAGAATGTCACAAATAAACTCGGCCTTTGTTTCCGAATTTTTCGTATTAAATACAAACCTCTTTTTCACGTAAATAACGGGATTTTGATGATTATAAAAACAAATTTAACTTCGCAATTTCGATTCTACGAGTGGCAAAAAATTGTATTTACTTAGCTAGACCTGTTTAAAAACAAAACGAGAATGTTGCATTACACATTTGCGAGCTGCTTGATATAATACGAAACAAATGTTTGTACTGGTACTATTTTCTTTTGATTTTCTTATAATGAGGAGATTTGGCAGTGGACTCAGAGTTGACGGCTTAGCTGTGGCGACCGCTAGTTGTGCAATGCGTAACGGTAATTAAAAATAATTAAAAATACTTTTATCTGCCTAAGATTCGAACCTGGGACACCTGCGCGGCAGTCCAGCATGGTAACCGTTCGGCCTCAGAGGCGGTAATTTTAATTATGTAGTAATTTTCTTTTACAACTTTTTTTACATCATGTTCGAAACAAATAAACGAATTGTTGTGCCTGTCTAATACAACCTCAATACATATTACGACATCGTGTCACGCAACAACGTACTCAAAAACAAAACGAAGAGAACAACTACCAATTTATTAAACTACTAAGAAAAAAATTCATTGATAATAATTTACTTAATTGTACTTTTGGCTACTTGTAATAAATTCTAAGTTTTTAATTTATTAAATTTTAAATACATCTTTGGATATATTTAGAATGTATTACGTTACAGAGCCCTTACAGGGTTCATGTTTGATACTTAATGCACTAATTTAAGGCCTATATTTAACAACATGTATGCAATAAAACATTTGAATTTGAATATCGTCATAGTATAATCGGCTGCTCTAGGAGGTGACGATTCCCGATAATTCACCAGTCTTGCGACTCTATTGTAACGTCACTGGCAGTGTATTATTAAAGACAAATGTCGGTTCTTAATCATCCCCTATGCTCTAACCTAAGTCTAATTTCACACTGTATAGATAATCTACTTGTATTAGCATATCCCGTTAGGCCTAACGTATTGTTACTCCAGTGCAAATTGTGCTACAAATCACTCGAAAGGGGGGGATTTAATCAAAGGTGGCACAGATTGCCAAGCTTACTTAATTTACGGTCCTCTAATACTGTACTGACAAAGGGTACTATTGGAGAGAGTGAATTCAAAGTGAGAATAGGAAAGTTTTC
>NW_020653856.1:2420230-2442218 GCF_003589595.1 Hyposmocoma kahamanoa
TGGATAAAACACACTTACTTTGATATTTTACAAGAAAACCACTGCATTCAATAGGTATTTACACATACCAAGATTTTTTTTTAATTCAAACGAACTGAATAGGACACGTATAGTATATACGTGTTCTTTTAATAACCGCTCACGCGATGCGCTCCTCCTACCGCAAAATGGCGGCTATTTGGTTTCGCAAATTAGAAAAGCATTCAGTTTAAACACAAGTTTTTATAAATAAAAATTATTATTCTGCATTGCTAAATAAATACCCTCCGTACTACCAGCAAAAACATCTCAAATAAAATGCAGTAATACACCGCAAATCCTGCACTTAAAAAGCACTAATGAAATTTTTGGTGTACTTGGATAAATATGATAATATTCCGTTTTAGTGGTTCTAACGTTTACCAGGAAATTACTCCTTAAAGTATAGTTTATAAACATTTATATTCAGGGTAAACTTAAAAAACGCTACTTACGGTGTGTTTTCAATAAATAAACACCGAAATCACCAGCCCAAACAATAACACACAAGACGGTCGTGACGTATTTTTGAAGTTGTTTATTTTTTTAAATGACAGACCCAGGCATTAAAAACTTTATGGTTTGCTAGAGTAGTTACCGAAATAGCAATTAATATTAGTTCTTTTACCAGTTATAACTTCGATATCCGATAAATCGGTATAAAATCATCACCGGCACCTCTAGGTGTGGTACGCGTCTACGGCTGCATGTATCGTGTGAGCGGATAGCAGTAGAAGATCTTGTGAAAGAGTACGCCCTGGGTAGCACTGCCACCTTACCTATTTCTGCCGCCAGTTATGTCAGCATTACTGTGTTCCGGTTTTGAAAGGTAAGGGTGTTGGTGAAATTACACGCACATGGGACTTGTCAACTTATGTCTAAGGGTGACGGGCGCAGTGGTAGTACCCCCTGAGATTTTTGCAATTTAAAGCTCTTAGTGGCACTGTAACTGTTATGGACAGGCATGTAGCTTACCATCAGGTTCGTCCCATCACTTGATGTTATAAAAAAAAACTATTCGTGTTCTATACATTTTTGAAATAGTATTAATTTCGTTTAAAAATAAATCCAGAGTCCCTACAGCTCGACCATAGCAAAATTAACCGTATTAGTACTGGAATTTGAATTCCAGCTGAGGTAGTATCGATTCTTAAGAATTGTTTGTTTCTTGTGACGTAAGGATACTGATACACGCAGCTGTATGTGGTCTGCATTTACTACGCTATACTAATTCTTTTGCCCGTGCTATTTTTTTTATAAGATGAATTTAATTATAACATAAATTGGTTCACTCACTCAACCGATTCTCCTGACATCCTGAGTCGGACATGCCCTTCTAGTTTATCTATACATGTATATAGGTAAGACTTGAGCTCGGCCTTTTGACCGATGGCAAAATCTTGAAAGACTGTAATATCATTACGAAAAAATAGCATTTAGCCAGTTATACCCTGCCTTTTATTTGTTTTATTTAACTTGAGTAAACAATTACTCAAGTTAAATTAACAATACTAAATGTCCAATAGGCAGCGCAGTCTGGACACGGTCGAAAGTTAATCATAAATTTTTCGCTGAACGTTTCCGATAATCGAATAAATTATCACGACTTAAATTTAAAAAATCCCTGTTCCAAAAGTATCAGAATAACCAAATTAACTTCGGTGATACTATCACACCCGAGCCAATTTAGAAAAGCTTACTGATCGCCCAATGCTAATCGCTGGGTCACTTAGGTCGTTAAAATGTCAAAATAATGCCAGATCGTAATAAAATATTTTATACCCCAAAATGGAAATTCATGGAATCAGAGATTAATATCTGGAATGGTTTAAATTGCATCTGAAAGAAAGGAAAGCGTGCGTAAAAATTGTGAATATGAGTACAGAATGAATTATTAATAAATTTAGTTCAAAATATAGAAAGTATATAGTGTACCTCAAGGTAGTGTCTTGGGACCTCTTGTATTCGTCTTATATATCTAAGGTTTACCTGATATAACGAACTATGATTGCCCTCTATTTGAAGTTGACATTTCACCAATTGTTACAAGTAACATAACTATGACGTTTATACCTCCCACTGCTGGGCACGGGTCTCCCCTCGGTGAGGATTCAGCCCGCCATGGGTTGAGAACTTTATCAGTTTTCCGGGGGTTGTGGACTTACATCGGCGTGCTGGTTTCATCACGATGTTTAATTTATAACATAAATTATAAATAAATAAAGTAGATAAAAGTATTAAATGAAACTTATTTATATATTAACTAAGGTGATTATCACTTTGCTCTGCGCCATGCAACGGCACACCCCGGACACTCCGTACTACACGGTCGAAAGTTATTATAGCTACTACATACAGCAAGGCGCTAACTGTACACGCGCAAATGTGTGCGTGAAGTGGCAGGGTTACTCTCGTACTATTATGTTACGTGGTCAAAGCGGCAACATAGCGAAAATTCTAACGCGAACCTGTTGCCTATTTCTTTTTCAGTTCGATCTTTATTATAATATTTACAACAAACCAGTGGAGTGATTTCACAAAAAACAATTCAATATCATGGTAGTTAACCATCGTGACATTCAATAAAACTTAAAAATTACTATTAGAGAAGACTCTTAAAATTAGCAGTGAGACTTAGAATGGGCACACAGTGATGACATTGCGCTCTGATCCCGGCACTTTCTTAGCACAGCAAATGTCCAAAAGGTACGGTTACAAATTTCCATCAGGTGGATTGTCTGCTTTTTGCCAATTGGAATAAAATGATAAAGAACAAAGTAAACTCAAAAGGCCGTAACTTTTCAACAAAGAAAAGGTTTTCTACAAAAGCACCTGCGAAGTGCCATTCATTCTTGAAATTATCAAAATGGATTTTTTCATTTGAGTGCCTCTTTAAAGAATCAAATCTATTAATTGGCGCTTTGAACGATTCCCATCGTTTCGTATAATTCAATTTCAAATTTATTTATTATTTTGAATATGGTAAGTATAATACTTGACAGTATAATGTTTACAAAATTGTAGGTATGTAACACACTTAGCCGATTGAAACATATTTTAGTACATGCTGCACGCTGTGTAAAGCCTAATTAAAGAGGTCGATATTATAAGCTATATAAGCTACAAATAGTTATTTTTGATATAAGTGCGGAAAGTTAGACATTATTCACGAGTCTCGAGGCTTCTTGGCCCGAGCCAGAGGCGAGGGTCAAGACGCGAGACAAGTGAAAATGACAAATCCGCACGTGTATCAAACGACGTTTTTTAATACATTTGCGAAAAAACTACATTGAAAGTAAAATAAAACAGTATTTAAACAAAACTCATTTTCTGCTAGTAAATTAAAATAATGAAATACAACCACTGCAACCATTAGTTAAAAATCTATGGAAATCTAGTTCTAACATGCTGTTTTTGTTTATTTTCTGTAATATCGGTCTGTAACCACTTTTCTTATTATGAAGTCCTGGTACTTTTGTTTAAACTTCTTTAGGAACCCGTGCACGGTAGTGAGATACAATTTATCTGTAATACATAGAACAAATATATACATAAAAATCTCGCCTGTCACCCATTCAGGGGTAGGCAGAGACTGTGGACCTCCACTCGATACGTTCATTATATAGTATTTGTAAATAAATATAAGTTTTAATGACGAATGACTTATGTACGTCACAAAGCACATAAAATATCACGTTTTGAGCAACTGTATTAAAAAAAACATTACATTATACATAGGCAGACAGCTAGTTCTCTTTGTTGGTAGGTCAATGGTGCACATAATCAAATGCACATCCATACACTTAGACACACAAATTCACTTTTACGCCCTAAGGCGATTATCACAGTGCGTCGGTCAGTGTGTTGTTCGTCGCGTGTTTTGTATACAAATTGAGATACTTCGGTACAAGGTTAAAAAACGCAGCTCCACGCACCGTTGCCAGAGAACAAAAATGGACACTCTCCGCCCCTCCCTAGATGTAGATGCCGCTCCACGCCCCGCACATTGACGGTCACATTGACTGAACGACAATAAGGCTGTCGGCGAGCCGTTTTCGCGTTAAGACGGCATTGATATTTGAATAATGTTTTCATTTATTCATTATAAAACTTCTACGTTTGTATATAACATGTGTTCTGTGAGCTGTTTATCATAATGTAAACGGAATAAATAGAGGAGTTTATTTAGTTTTCCGGAAGATGTAACTAAGTAAGTAAAAAAACCTATGTCTGAGACTCATTCAGTTTATTGTTTTCTTTATTTATTTAGTGCAGAGTAATATTATAATACAGATTTATTATATCAATATAATGAGACGGATAAGTTCGTGACCTAGTAGACGAGGGTTTTCAAATTTTCAATTTGTACTGCCCATAAATATTACTTAGTGAATATGCCTAATTATTAACTAGATAACCTTGGACACGCAATTTCAAATACCTTGGTTACCTTATTTAAAAGTACCTGTCCAAAACATAACATTTGAAGTACTTTTAATATATTTTTAAAATAAATCTTCAATATTATTCTAGTTAGTGAATTAATGAAAAATATAAGACTATATCGATAGCAATACCTAATGAACATGTGTAATTATTATGATTCTATTAACAGAATAAAATACTACAAACATTTGTATGCTTTAACAGGAGGGTTATAAAAATCGCTCAGCGAACTCTGGGTCGAGGCAGCATCGGAGTTTATCTGAAGGATAAGATTCAAAATAAGGTTCGATATAGCTGGCAGAGTAAGCAAGCTGAAGTGGCAGTGGGCTGTTCATATTTGACGAAGAACTGACAACCGATGGGGAAAACGAGTTCTTGAGTGCCATCTGGCCAGATGGAGTGACGATCTGCGAAATCCTGCTGGCACCAGCACCATGGATGTGATAAACTGAGGACCGGGCGTAATAGCGCACATTGGAAGAGGCGTATGACCAGCAGTGCACTGCGATAGGATGATGATGTTGATGAAGGAGGATGATGAGGAAGCATAATATTATGTTCTGAGTGCGGAAAGTTCTGCTAAAACACCTAATTATATAATGATTGCATACAATATTTTTCTACGAGTAAATAAAATAATGAAACAGAACCAATATTACGCGATAACTCCGGTATTTGTGAACCGATTTTCTTGATACTTTTTTTGTTGGAAAGGGGGTACTTTCATAGTGGTCTCATTTTATTTTGAAAAAAATCATCCACCTCTAAGGGTGGCTGTCCACGCTTGAAGATTCATTTTTATGAATAGCGCCTAAATTTTACTTAAGGAGCAATTATTTTAATGGTTAATTTTGCTATTTCTCCAATTCAAGGCGTTTTTGTTGAGTAGTGAGAACCGATTTTTATTATCTTCAGTGTCAAGTCCTGTATAGTGGCGAAATATTTCAG
Source organism: Hyposmocoma kahamanoa (assembly GCF_003589595.1). Taxonomy (NCBI): domain Eukaryota; kingdom Metazoa; phylum Arthropoda; class Insecta; order Lepidoptera; family Cosmopterigidae; genus Hyposmocoma; species Hyposmocoma kahamanoa. The sequence goes on from NW_020653856.1 coordinate 2,425,643, forward strand.
TAAAACTTAGCAAATAGATGTAATTCCACGTACTTTTGAGGTCGGTTCTTTTAGTACTCTGTACTGTGATTATTTGAGAGTCATTATAGTTCAGTGTACAGAACTTTCATGAAAGTTTTCAGCTCAGTTGCGAGTACCACAGATAGTAGAATTTTGTTTCAGAACTATAAAGAGCGCCTTTGTGGTACGCTTTATGAAATTAAAATTGACAGATTAAACAGGAGGAGAAAAACATTATTAACGCTATTAAACACGCAAAAAGTTGTTACTGCATCAACTAACTGTGCTACTACTAACCAAAATAAAATAACAACACTTAAGTGTAGTTAGCTAAAAGCATTGTCCATTAGCCTGGTATATAAAGTTTGTCCACAAATTTTGCCCATTTAGCGAGCAATCTAACTTAAACTGGGTGAGAATAGTTGGGTTTTGTGCGGGCTCGCAGTTTAAGCTTGAAAGTTTGGAGATTGGAGTATGTGGGACATTCAGGCCAATCATCATCAACAATTTCTTACCCGGATTTTGTAGTCCGATGTTCCGGGCCTCAGTTTGTTAATATTAAGTCAACCCAATCGTCTTTATACAAAGTGTCAATGGCAAGGTTTTCTACATTTGGTAATTTACTAAAGTCAAGAGTCATCGAGCTACTGCCATTGCAGTTTTTTTAGTATTCTGCTCTTTAATGGCGAGTTTGCTTCTTTCCGTCTACCATTATTTACTATCTAGCAGGTAGTATTAATAGGTATCAAAAACTTACACTTAGTACATTATTGCAGAGGCCGGGAAGTAAGGGATTGCTGGACGAATATGAGTTACTAGGCAGAGCGCCAGCGAGGCCGTCTATTAATACACAGCCCGTTCCTGTCGAGGCTTATATAATTATTTTCTCAATGTGAGGAAATAATAGAAGACTAAAGAGAAGAAGATGTGTAAGAGAAAAAGTAAAATAAATGTTGATTAAAACTAATATTTGACATAGTTTTTTCAGGCACAGTAATAGTACTTCGTCTGCAGAACGTCTGATTATGGTTGAATGTGTATCCATTACTGTATTTTCGTTATCGCTTTTCCCATTGGAACTACTTTCGCGACAAACATAGAAAAACGGCCAAAAAAAAAACGAAAAGAATACTAAAGTATTCATTATTAGTAGGTAGATTTAAAAGTTTAGAGAAGTGGACAGTAATGGATTTTCTTACTTACTTTGCCGGCCTGGAAAGAAGTCGCACGATCCATAAACGTCAAATTTTCCGTGTTCGTTTTTTGAAAGAAATACTAACACTTCCGAGCATGTTTGAGAAAAATAACTTAATACCATTAATACGTATCAACAGGTACATTGGAATTATAATAATTGGCCAGGTACGTAATACTTCTACATAACCCACTTACCTATTTAAATTCAAATTAGGTCGCAAGTAAAGAAAGCCTAAGTAGCGGTAAGTAGAAAAATGTTCTTTTACTATACCATCATTGGTTGCCTAGCAACATTTTGTTTATAAATATTAAACATTTAGAAGCAGTTAGAGCTCCTTGGGAAAGAGTTTGTCCAGGAAAGTACTGCTACCTTTCCCATTTCTGCCACATTCCAGTTTTGAAGGGACTTGATGTCTCAATTCTGATGCGTGCAGTGGCAGTGCCTCCCAGATCTTTGCGATTTAAAGCGCTGAGTGACACTGCAACTGTTATGGACAGACGTGTAGCTCACCACCAGGCGCACGATTTGTTCGTCACGTCACTTGATATTATAAAAAAAATCTACATCGAATCTGGCTAGAGTACAAAAAGCTCAATCTCCAAAAAAATGTTTTCTCTTCAACTGTACATATTTGGCACACCAGCGACCCGCTTTTGCATTTATATTTATTCAAACTATAGGAATCCGGAATAAAACGGGATTGCACGAAATTGGTTCTCATAAAATTCTATAACCCTGGCAGGCCTGGATATCATAACCACAGCTCGTGATCAGTGTACTAAAAAAACTGTATCAAATCATATCACCCAAATCACTACCACCGCGTTTAATCATTGATAGACTTATTTCATTATATAAAATAGATTGTTATACCCTTAGAATAATAACGCATAGAAACCTAGCCCGCACACGCTAAGTGAGGAAAATTGAAGCGCTCCCAAAGGGCCTACACGAGTGGGCGGGCCTTCAGTGCTCAAGGTCAACTCGCAACGCGAACAGCTCCAGAATTTTAGCTAAAAATGACGAAATGTGCGGTAAATGAGTGTAAAAATACGTCAACAAACAAAATAGATACTAATATCACATTCCACAAGGAAGTAACGCGTTTCAACTTGTATTTTTATATAAATGTTCACTAAAACCGAAAATTAACCTACTACTAAAACTAGCCTACATGAATTTGATTTTTGCCTCACTTGTGACAGTTCGTTTGATATGAAACTATCATTCTATGCGTTATTATTCTAAGGTTATACCTAAATTAGTCTGTTGAATTTCACGTGAGAACTTTTTAATAGCAGTGAAGCTCAATGAGAAAGAGTTCGTCCAGGGAAATACTACCTTACCTATTTCTGCCGCCAAGCACTAATGCTCACATTACTGCGTTTCAGTTTTGAAGGATAAAGGTGCTAGTGAAACTACAGACAGATGGGATTTGTCAATTTATGTCTCAAGTCATCCTCAACCAGTATCTCTCGGATCTTTGCGATATAAAGTTCTGAGTGACATTGCAACTGTTATAGATAGACGTGTAGCTTACCACTAGGCACATGACTTGTTGACACGTAAATTTCCATTCAAACTTGTTTCCAGAAATAAACGACTTACGATTATTGATTCCAAGATCGAACACAAAGAAAAATTCTACCGATCTGACTGGAGTTGAACCAGCGTTTGTTGCGTCACAGTTGCTACAGCTATTACCAACTGACCTACAGACCGAGTCAGTAAAAACAAAGTTATTTTCATAAAATTAGTTAGTTAGTTTGTGTTTATTAGAGTGAGATATGCTACCTGTCTCACTCTGACTTAACGCACAGCACTGGTGCAATTCGGAGAGATAGCATCAACTGTCACCTGTCACGACAAGCAGTAGGGCGCGATACATTAATAGCGAATCTGAATTTTATTTACTAGGCAACAACATTTAAACTCATCGGAATAATAAGACCACGCTGTCGCCTCGCGGCGTGAGCGTAACAAAATTCGTGTCGAATAAACGCGCCCGTAGAGAGAAAGGAGAACAATCATCTGTCGACAACCTGTCCTGGCATCACGTGTTGTGTGGAACGCCTTATCAAATCGTAAAATTAATTATCAATTAGTGGAACACGAAATATTTTTTTAAAATCTTATTGCAATTGATTAGGAAAGTAATTATAGATAATATAAATAGATAGTGTGACGAATTGTGTTTAAGCCTCCTCGCCTGAGTACCCATGTTCCGAGTAAATGAGAATGGCATTTAAGGAGATGATACTGTTCCCGTGCCTTTATATGTACATAGTAGTTAAAACATCATGATATTCAACAAAAAAAAAATTGCAAACGACATTAATTATGAAAATTCTTGTTTCTTTAACATCTATCACACGAAGATAGTGAAACTACGTAATAGGACGAAAATTGACTAAAATGTTTTAACCTGCCCCATCATATTTAAACTGGCAATGAATATTCATACCGTAATTGTAGTAATAACTTCTATAGTCCACTTAGTATACATAATGAGGTTTAGATGACTATTAGGATCATTGATACATATAAGATCGAACGGTTCAAAGAAAAATTCCATCGATCTAACTGGACACGACCAAGACTCAGCTGGTTATAGGCACAGGTTCTAATCGAGTCACATCGTTTGTTTTTTGTCTTTGTTGTTCGATCTTTGTATCAATAATACACTAGATGGATTTCATATTAATTGGAGTCGATTTGTCGAGAGTCCATGGTTAGTCGTTTGAATTTGACACTTAAGGCAGTCTACGATTGGGGCGACGTCAATCTTGTTTAATTTCATACTCCCAAAACGCAGGCATGTCTTTTCTCCACTAAACGGAGACCCTTTAATCTGACTCCGACTTTTCGTGATATATCCATACCGATAGCCAACCGTCTTCACCTACTTGGAATGGACTTGTCATCCAATCTGAACTTTGGCAGATACATTGAATCCATGGCCAAAACTGCAGCCAGGAAGCTTGGCATCCTTTCCACGGTGAGTCGTAATTTCACAGGACAGTTACTTCAGCTGTGCCAAGCACAAGTCCAGTCGTGTACGGAGTACTGCTGCCACTTATAGGATGGCTCTGCTAAATACCACCAATAACTTTAACCTTTTCAAGGCAAGAGTGAATAGGCATTGTTTAGGTGTGCATGCTACATCGTCGAACTTATCGTCACTTTCCATTAGGCGAGATGGAGGTGAAACGTGTGCACTTACATTTGAATAATAAAACAAAGGCATTGGTTCGAAACAAGTCACATCGTAGGGTTTTTTCTCTGTGTTATTCGATATTTGTATTAATAATACCCTGGATGGATTTCATATCAATTAGAGTCGATACTACCTATAGGGTAGTAGGGCTAGCACGATAAGCGATAGCGCGAGAGCGACATCTCTATTGCGAGATTAGTTGTATCTCGCACTTTATGTCGCTCTTGCGCTTGTCGCGCCCTATCGTGCTAGCCCTACTGCTCGAATTCAATTTTTCCCCTTACTTATTTTTTTACAAATGAAATTAAAGTAATACTACACGTATTCTGTTTGGTTCAGTTTTTATTTAAAAAAAAATCATTAAGTACCTATTGAATACAGCGGTTGTCTTATAAAATTTCGAGGTAAGTTTCTTTTTCTATGCTGAAAATTTTTAGGATTCGTGTTTTCACAGCATGTAACAATTAGTAATCTGTGGAAATGAGTGTTTACTTGAGTATACATTTGGTAATGTACATGAGATACCTGACCCCTAACATGCCCAAACCGACCTTTTAGTTCTGAGAACCATGTTACGTATTGAACAAACAAAAAATTAAAACAATTTCAACTATAGTAAAGTTGAATTTACTATGTAATGGGCTGCTGGTGCTGGTGGCGTTATGTCCTGTTGGATGGAATGTAGTAGTAGCCTCCATACACTTAGTAAGTCATCTTACTTAGTAAGTTTAGTAGTTCAAAAGTTGAAAAATCAGTTTTATAGGTATTTATTCAGGTTTAACAATAATATTATGATCTTTAAAATGTAAACGGTGTAAATATAACAAGTAAAAGGTTCAAAAAGATAGGATGAGATGTGTTCGCTACCGCAGTCGGGCAGAGAGTGGCGATGGAACGAAACAAAATCAGAATGTGTGGCAAAGAATAGAACAATTCAAAATTTGAATTGAACATTTGGGATGACGATCAAGGAGGTCACACCGTCACAACTATATTTTTTTTTTCAAGGCCCTTGATTTAACATTTTCATTGTTATACGGACTCAACCAAAGCCATTTCAGATTATATAGACTCTGAATATCCAACAAAGGACGCTAAAATGTCTACGTTTGTGCAACGCCTAAACAATCATTTCCATATGGTGAAATTACAGGTACATTATCCGCTCTCGCGATGCGCTCCTCCTACCGCAAAATGGCGGCTATTTGGTTTCGCAAATTAGAAAAGCATTCAGCTTAAATACAAGTTTATATAAATAAAAATTATTATTCTGCATTGCTAAATAAATACCCTCCGTACTACCAACAAAAACATCTCAAATAAAATGAAGTAATACACCGCAAATCCTGCACTTACTCGTAAAAAGATCTAATTAAATTTTTGGTGTACTTGGATAAATATGATAATATTCCATTTGAGTAGTTCTAACGTTTACCATGAAATTACTCCTTAAAGTATAGTTTATAAACATTTATATTGAAGGTAAACTTAAAAAACGCTACTTACGGTATGTTTTCAATAAATAAACACCGAAATCACCAGCCCAAACAATAACACACACGATTGTCGTGACGTATTTTTGAAGTTGTTTATTTTTTGAAATGACAGACCCAAGCATTAAAAACTTTATGGTTTGCTAGAGTAGTTACCGAAATAGCAATTAATATTAATTCTTTTACCTGTTATAACTTCGATATCCGATAAAACGGTATAAAATCATCAGCGGCACCTCTAGGTGTGGTATACGTCTACGGCTGCATGTATCGCGTGAGCGGTTAGGATTTGTTACCTTAAGTCTCTGGGTGACAGGTGCAGTGGCAGTGCTTCTTAAATCTTTGCTATTTAAAGCACTGGGTGGCATTGCAACATCTAGCTTACCACCAGGCGCACGACTGGTTCGTCGCGACACTTGGTATCATAAAAAAAAGAGCTAACTTGGTTCACATTAACTATTTTCGCAGTTTAATGTCATACGGCACTTTGAAGGAAATACCGCCGACGTTAATAGAGTCTTCGTCCTGCAGAAGAGTGCTATTAGGGCAATTTACAAACTTGGTCCTTGAGAAACTTTGAGAGATAAGTTTACAGAAATTATTTATTCATACACTAAGCTATTATGAAAAAGATGAAGAGATATTTTTTATGAATTATTCTGTAAGACGTGACATTAATAAGAGGAAAGCTTGTTAAAAAGTTCGTCTAGGGAAGTACCACCTTGACAATTTCTACCTTTAAGCGGTAATGTGAGCATTATTGTGTTCCAGTTCCCTCAAATCTTTGTCATTAAAAGTTCTCAGTGTCACTGCAAGTGTTATGGACAGGCGTGTCGCTTACCACCAGGCTCTCGGCTTGATCGTCCTATAACTTTACGTTTACGTTTTCCGAACTGCCTCCGTGGCCAAAAGGTTACCATACTGGGTTGCCACGCAGAGGTCCCGAGTTGTATTCCCGGGCCGGGAGAAATATTTCTATGACCTACATTTAATTATCTCGTGAGTTTGAGTGTAATTTGTGGTTGTCTACATGTGTGTCCATAGTACCTGCGATACATGGTCTTCCTGGTGCGGGCTATGGGTGTGTGCGTTATTATTATTATTAATATTTTAATCTATTTTAGGCTCTAATTAACCTTATTATTATTTTGGAAATTTATTAACAATTATTATTATTATACTTTTTCTCTCCGGATTCACAAAAGCTTTAATTTTGTTTTTATCGATTATAAACGGGAACAAAGCATTCCATTGACCCTTGTCTTCTTGTAATTGAAAAAAATTGTAAGTGGTTAACACCGCCCGGTCGAATAACGAAGGACTGGAAGCGGAAGGAAAGGATTGGATTTATCGATTGAGTCAATTTATTGTCCAATTACATGTGGAGGGAAAAATTAGATTTAACGAAAAGAAAGAAAGAAAGAAATTTATTTGTGTACCACAAAGGACGTCATATAGAGAAAATAGGAAACGAAAACTGGCAATGAGAAAGAATTAAAAAGAAAACATAAGAATAAGAAATAAAATTGCTAAAAAACACTGTGGATGTAAATGGAGTGACAATCTGGATGGGACAATATGTGAAATTGGGAGAGGCCTATGCTCAGTAGTGGACTGTGATAGCCTGATAATGATGCCAATAATTTATAAAAGAAAGATTTTTTGTATAATACCATGTGAATGGTGTGTTGGGTGTGTACTGGTGGTAAGCGACAAGCCTGTCCATGTTTAAAACGCAAAGATCGAAGGGGCACTGCCACTGCGCCCGTCACCCTGAGACATAAGTTGACAAGCCTCATGTGCCTGTAATTTCACCAGCACCCTTACTCTTCCAAACCGGAACGCAATAATGCTGACATTACTGCTTGGCGGCAGAAATAGGTAAGATGACGACAGTACTTCCCTGGACTAACTCTTTTACAAGCTCTACTGCTAGATATATCTATGAAGTATGTTAAATGCGGATGAAAGTAGTTAGTACATGATTAATACCAATGTAGTAGAGCTCCTTGTGTGTCAAGTAGTAATATTCGCATTAGGGGAGACCGGGGCCGGTAGTTCCCGAGGCAAGTTGTTCTCACAGCTATAACTTTGCAAGGAAAATATGTAGCAATACATGTGAAGCGCGTCGTTAAAGCGTCAGGTGATGCGTCTTGTCGGCAGCCATTTCAGTTACTCCGGCGACGACGTGTGGCTAAGTCAGCTGTCAAAATAAATTAAGTAAATTTTTTCTTGTTTAAATTTTTTGGTCTGTCTTTATTTATTATGGGCCGATTCATATGTAACTTTTTTTAAATTGTAGTGACATTAGTAAGGAATCTTATTGTTTGAGTATTTTTTTGACTGATTCTATTACTTTGCCGGTATATCAGTCTTCGTATAAAAACGTAATTTAAGTTCCTCTCTCGTTCCTAGGAACAACTTCCCCAATTGACCTGCAATCATACTTAAAAATTTTATGACCATTTTTCTTTGTTTTAAGGATGCCAAACTACAAACGGGCTCATGTCAAATATTTAGACAAGATGATAGAGTCACTTATGTGTGTCTCAGCTGTGATTCAGATGAAGAAATGAGCGATGATGATTACTGATAATAAGAATGTAGTTGTTTTTTTTAAGTTAGGTGTGCATAATATATACATTACATATGTACAATTATAATATAGGTGGTTTTATTTAAGAAAATCTTTGTTATTCTGTCATAATTTAGGCGGAATAATTTGCCTCAAAGGCGAAACAACGCGCCCCAAAGCGGGACTGAATGTTCCGCACCGAAACTTGTCAAAAATTAGCCTCTATGAAAAAGACTAGTGAGATATTAGTAGAAGTGACTATACTATTACAAAAAGCGATAAACATTTGTTCAACATCTCCACATGTTGAAAACCAAATCCTTCATTTTCAGCATAAAACTACAAGTTATTTGAAAATCGCAACAGCCGGGGCTGTTGCCCACTGTGTTCCGGTTTTGAATTGTAAGGGTGCTGGTGAAATTACAGGCACATGGGACTTATCAACTTATGTCTCAGGGTGTCACGCGCAGTGGCAGTGCCCCTCAGATCTTTGCCATTTAAATCTCTGAGTGGAACAGCAACTGTTATGGACAGGCGTGTATCTTACCATCAGGCGCACGACTTGTTTGTCCCGTCACTTGATAGTATAAAAAAAAGTAATCTGTATCCATACTATAATCATATTCTGATATTTACTTTTACGATAATCGCTGTTGCTGTTCACGAAAGGGTTTAACGTATTGCCACTTTTGATTTCGAGTATTTAAATAGGCTTCGTGCTTAGGTTAGCCAGAGCAAGGACTGTTTGCTCAGAGGGGATTTTCGGATGATTCTAACCCGGATTGTTTATGCTGTACAATTCAAACAATATACCCTAACACCTGCAGGATTGAGGATTTAATGGCGGTTGCTAGTAGAGATTGTTCCCGGGAATTCCCGGTTCCGGAAATACCGGGAAATTCCGGCGAGGTGCAATCGTTTCCGGTACCGCGATTAAAGATTACCGGTACTCCCGGTGAGCTATGCGTAAAATCGCCTGTTGGCAACTTCACATGGGCGCAGGTTACCGCCATTATGTTAATTAAGCTTACTTAGCTGCAATCTGATTTTACAATATTATGTTGCGTTAAATTTAATAGTAATTATCTCTCAAGCAGATATTTTGAATAAAAATCTTTAGTAAAATTAGAGAATGTAGACTTTCTGTATTATTTATGGTATAATTATTACGTAAATTATTGATTACTTATGGCTAGCCCGTAAAATCATACTTACTGGTTACGGTTCAAATTTTTCAAGAAGTACCGGAAATACCGGGAGTATCGGTACTGAGCTGAGTCCAGTGCCGGGAATCAAAATTTTTGAACCGACCGGTTCAGCAAGCCCTAGTTCCTAGTGATGCGGTCAGCGTGGCTAATTTATGAGCTGCAATAATAATTATAAGGTATGCCATCGACAGGATAAAAAGAAGAAGAAACAGTGACTTAAACTACCTCTGTTGCCGAACGGTTACCATGCTGGTCTGGCACGCAGAAGTCCCCGGTTCGATACATTTATTTCTGTCTTTGAGTTTGGGTGTAATTTGTGGTTGTCTAAGTGAGTCGATGGCATCCGCATATGGGGCTATGAGTGTGTGTCTGTGTGTTGTTATTATTATTTTCTTTATTTTTCTCAGCTTGTTAGCTGGTTTGAACCACACTTACGGACCGAAATTAAGCAAATGCAGCATGTCTATGTGGTGATGGTGGTGCGTAACAAAAGCTTACTTCGTCCTCTTTCAACAGCAAGAACCTTCTGAAAACTTTTCTATGAATTTCAGGTGCAAAGGTTCAAAGTAGGCCTTTGTGTCAGTGTTACAGCAGTTAATACAAGATAAGGACCAGAATGAGTTTGTTTATTTCGTCTGTCCATCGTCTGCGTTTTCCTGGTACGCTTTGGGAGGGCGCAGGCTCATTGTCAAGGTTGACATCCTGCACAGTACCTTCAAGCGATGTGGTAGGTGTTCGCCTCGTCATGTAAGAAGGGCAAGTTGAAGGGATGGATGAGAATAGTGAAATAGTGTCAATGCCCAATGATTCGGCTGTAGCTATTATTATTATTATTACTATTTAAAAGGGACCTGAATGTACTGAAGACACTGAAAATCCAACGCGATTAGTCTGTTGATCCGGTAGATATCACAAATCCTCCTTTTCAGAGGCTTTGGTCTAGAAATCAACCTAGAGGTTTTTTAAGTAACTGTAAGGCAAATTTATTACCCGATATCGAAATAAGCAGTCAAAAAATTGACCAACCATTCCACGGAATTTATTTTAAATAGGATTTCAGAAGAAAAAACATGTAAGTAATTAACAGGGTGAATAATACCTTGATCTACAATCAGTGTATAATATTTTTTCGTAAGCGTTTTAGTAAGTCAATTGACAAAAAGCAATATAATTATTACGGGGTTATTACCTCCGTGAACATTACATGTATAATATATGTCAAACAACCACACCAATTAGTGATTTGTTAACCACACCAAACTGTGGAATCCTAAAAAAAATCCGCTGCACTATGAGTAGGTATGAGATAGCAACGGAATTCACTATGGGGCACTACCCCGAACACCCAGACCAGAACCAATTTAGAAAAGTTCTTTTCCCCAAATTGGTCGTACCGGCAATCGAACGCGACCCGGGTTCGATCCGCTCCACATACAATCCCCACAACGCATACCGTTGGACCACCGAGGTCATCAAACAAAAAAACAAAACAAACAACCTTTCTTCCAAAATATACTCTATTTTGAAAGATGCCACAAATTAATTTGAACATGAATTAATTTAATATCGCAAGACAGGGCGACGTGGAAAATAATTGAATCGTTCCTAAACTGTGTCGTGGTGTTAGCTTTCGGCAACAAAGGCCATTATTTACCAAAATGGCCCGAAGGAAAACTGGTTTCTGTAACCAATAGCACTTCTTTATTTCATGGCGTGGCGATGTCAAGATAATAAAATATATTCATTCCTTAAAACATTTGTCTTTGCGGGTATAATGCCTTTGCTTCCTTAGGTAATAATCTTTATTCACAGATTACTTAATAGTTACCCTATAGGTAGGCGTCCCCAGGTCCGCAGCGCACGCATCGGACGGATCGCATTTAACAGATTTTAGTATTCTTTGTATAGAAGTTCATGCAACTGCGTGCACTGATCCGCGTAGCACGCCGCGCCGGCCGTCATTTGCTATTTGTCAAGAAGAGTAGACAATTTAGTATGAAACAGTTGTGCTCCCATTACTTCTTACCGACAGAAATAGGTAAGGTGGCAGTACTTCCCTGGACCAATTCTTTCACATAGCCTCTAACCTCTACTAAATCTCTGCTACTTTAATGAAGTTTGGGTGAACCTTATCTGTAGAAATATAGTAAGGATAAATAAAATTATAATAACAAATCACCGCTCACGCGATACATGCGGCCGTAGACGCATACCACACCTAGAGGTGCCGGTGATGATTTTATACCGATTTATCGGATATCGAAGTTATAACAGGTAAAAGAACTAATATTAATTGCTACTTCGGTAACTACTCTAGCAAACCATAAAGTTTTTAATGCCTGGGTCTGTCATTGAAAAAAAATAAACAACTTCAAAAATACGTCGCGACAATCGTGTGTGTTATTGTTTGGGCTGGTGATTTTGGTGTTTATTTATTGAATAGTGTAGATTTACCTTGAATATAAATGTTTATAAACTATACTTTAAGTGGTAATTTCATGATAAACGTTAGAACCACTCAAACGGAATATTATCATATTTATCCAAGTACACCAAAAATTTCATTAGTGCTTTTTAAGTGCAGGATTTGCGGTGTATTACTGCATTTTATTTGAGATGTTTTTGTTGGTAGTACGGAGGGTATTTATTTAGCAATGCAGAATAATAATTTTTATTTATAAAAACTTGTATTTAAACTGAATGCTTTTCAAATTTGCGAAACCAAATAGCCGCCATTTTGCGGTACGAGGAGCGCATCGCGTGAGCGGATAAAGTCTCTTCCTTCTATACTTATTCAAGTACATCCGTTCTTGAGCCACATGACCAAACCATGGAAGCATTCCCTTTTATATCTTACTTATTATATCATAACGCTCTGTTATTGCACTGCAATGGCGTGAAACTCATGAAATATTTAATAGCTGTTAGTGAATAACAGGAAATGAATTTATCAGGCAAACCTCGTTTATTTACATATTTATGCTGTATAAATGAGGGTCTAAATGTGACAATTAATTTCTAGTACGACTCACTAAATCACACCGTGTTCCTCGTTAAGGAACCAATTAGTGCCTCCAGTTTTTAATTGGGCTCCCATTTTCTATTATAGCACTACTCTGCATCCAAGACACGCTGAATTCGTAGCAAAAGCTTTGAATTTTTTAAACCCTGGCGTAAAAAGAGGGGAGCTATAAAAATGCAATGCAAACGCGCTTCGAACGCGCGTTCAAAGCGTGTTCGTGAAACGCGAGTCGTCTGCGCGTATAAAATACGCCTTGTGCATAGGCTCTAAGCAAAATGGAAATAAAAATAATTAAATTAACGGTAAAGTCGTTTGAAAAGTAGTTACCTGTCCATGTAGCATGGCTACGCATGATAATCGTGACGTGTACGATAAAATTGCAATAAGCGCGCGCTATTGGCTGTCTTAAGATCTAATTTAGATAACCAATAGCGCGCGCTTATTTCAATTTTATCGCGCGCGTCGCGACTAGCGTATGTAACCATGTTTCGGGGGCTGACATTATTTTCGTGAACTTTCCCACAAGTCCTATTATTATTGAAATGTAAATTAATGGAACAACTAGAACAAAAAAGTCCCAGCACTTCTACAAAAGGACTACTCAATAGAAATAAAGGGGACGAAGGAACTAATCTCAAAACGTTTTTTTTCTCTTGGCAACCTCTTTTTTATATGCTCCAAGTGACGGGACGAACAAGTCGTGCGCCTGATGGTAAGCGACACTCCTGTCCATAACAGTTACAGTACCACTGAGGCTTTAAAATACAAAAATCTGAGGGGCACTGCTAGTGCGCCCGTCACCCTGAGACATAAATTGACAAGTCCCATGTGCCTGTAATTTCACCAGCACCCTTACCCTTAAACCGGAACGCAGTAATGCTCACATTACTGCAGAAACAGGTAAGGTGGCAGTACTTCCCTGGGCAAATTCTTTCACAAAAACTAGAATAGAACTGATACCATTAAAATATTTCCTTGTCAACTATACAGGTTCTTCTTAAACATTATTGCTGGAAGTGATTGCTTAGCCCTTTCCTTGTTTACGGTTTGGGTAGCAAACCTTTATGATCTCAGTAATAATAACAAAACGCTAAATCTGATTACAAATTGAAAAGAAGGTCGAAGCAATCGCTTTCGGCCATGTTTTTTTGGGTCAGCAAGATATTTATACACATTATGTTTGTCATTCCCTGTCAAATACAACTGATGAGATTGGTGGGCGAATGGACTATGTCGAAAGCCGAGTTGAGGAGTTACCATACTTATTAACACGAAATCTCATTATCCCGTTCATGGATGGACAGTATGTCACTACTTCTTTTTGTGCCGTAGTCCTTATATTGATTGAATATTAGATGCTACTAACCGCACACGCGATGCGCTCATCCTACCGCAAAATGGCGACTATTTGGTTTCGCAAATTAGAAAAGCATTCAGTTTAAAGACAAGTTTTTATAAATAAAAATTATTATTATGCATTGCTAAATAAATACCTTCCTTACTACAATAAAAACATCTCAAATAAAATGCAGTAATACACCGCAAATCCTGCACTTAAAAAGCACTAATGACATTTTTGGTGTACTTGGGTAAATATGATAATATTCTGTTTGAGTGGTTCTAACGTTTACCATGAAATTATTCTTTAAAGTATAGTTTATAAACATTTATATTCAGGGTAAACTTAAAAAACGCTACTTACAGTATGTTTTCAATAAATAAACACCGAAATCACCAGCCCAAACAATAACACACACGATTGTCGCGAAGTATTTTTGAAGTTGTTTGTTTTTTTAAATGACAGGACCCAGGCCTTAAAAACTTTATGGTTTGCTAGAGTAGTTACCGAAATAGCAATTAGTATTAGTTATTTTACCTGTTATAACTTCGATATCCGATAAATCGGTATAAAATCATCACCGACACCTCTAGGTGTGGTATGCGTCCACGGCTGCATGTATCGCGTGAGCAGATAAATGTTTATTTCTTACTTTCTTCTTTACTTTCGCTGTTACATAGTTAGGCCGTGTATTTCACCAACTGCCACGCAATGTTTTAACAATTTCTTATGTCACATCTGATCTAACATGCGCTTAAAGTAAATTAATACTATAAGCACAACGAAATAGCGACTCTCTTTATGAAAGAGTTCGTTCAGGCAAGTACTGCTGCCTTAGGTACCTATTTCTGCTGCCAAGTAGTGGTGTGAGCATTACTCCACACCGGTTTTGAAGGGTACTGGTGAAATTACAGACACATAGGACTTGTCAACTTGTGTCTCAGTGTGTCGGGCGCAGTGGCAGTGTCTCTCAGATCTTTGCAATTTAAAGCTCAGAGTGACACTGTAACTGATATGGACAGGCGTGTAGCCTACCATCAGGCGCACGACTTGTTCGTCCCTTCACTTGGTGTCTTAATATAATATCCACAAATGTGTGCATGTAAACCACTGAATTTTGTCAGTAGTACGTTGTTGCTACTTCTCTATGGTGAAGCAGTAGGCGGCAACTACACATAATGCACTTGAAAATTGTGTTGTAACGTCCGCAATTGGGTTTTAGATACGCATAGCGAAACGGGGTACACCGTTCTGTCATATTCTGACATCTAACTTTAATGCCGTTATTGTCCACGTACGGGTTAAGCCGACCAGAATAAGACTTTGTGCATTTTGCGTTGGCGGTCCAAGTGGAAGTGCATAGACATGTGCTTTTTCTGACCGACTCAAGCTGATTTTACGTTAACAAGTGTGGTGAATGCCTAAGTTACGAGAATAATATATATAAATGGCACATTTATTGAGGCCAGGTACTATGCGTCCCAAGTCAAATCTGTCGGTTCTTATATTTCATAAGTGCAATATCGACACCTTACTTTCTCAAACTCGTATTTTATAAAGAGTTCTTCAGGGGATGGTATAACTTTCTATTTATTTTAAATTTCTTTTTCAAGGCTGTTAATTTGGAAGCATTACTCTAACCGCTCACGCGATACATGCAGCCGTAGACGCATACCACACCTAGAGGTGCCGGTGATGATTTTTTACCGATTTATCGGATATCGAAGTTATAACAGGTAAAAGAACTAATATTAATTGCTATTTCGGTAACTACTCTAGCAAACCATAAAGTTTTTAATGCCTGGGTCTGTCATTTAAAAGAAATAAACAACTTCAAAAATACGTCATGACAATCGTGTGTGTTATTGTTTGGGCTGGTGATTTCGGTGTTTATTTATTGAAAACATACCGCAAGTAGTGTTTTTTAAGTTTACCCTGTATATAAATGTTTATAAACTATACTTTAAGGAGTAATTTGATGGTAAACGTTAGAACCACTCAAACGGAATATTATCATATTTATCCAAGTACACCAAAAATTTCATTAGTGCTTTTTAAGCGCAGAATTTGCGGTGTATTACTGCACTTTATTTGAGATGTTTTTGTAGGTAGTACGGAAGTATTTATTTAGCAAAGCAGAATAATAATTTTTATTTATAAAAACTTGTATTTAAACCAAATAGCCGCCATTTTGCGGTAGGAGAAGCGCGTCGCGTGAGCGGTTAAGAATAGATAATAAGCAGTGTGTGAATTTGAAGGAAATGTAATGCGAAATCAGCCTGCAATATTTGTATATAAAATCCATTTTCTGCATTTCAGCAATTTTGCGATTTAAGATACGAGTTTGAGATAGTAAGGCGACGATATGGTATTTGGCAATTTGCATCCAGGATATCATCATTGTCCTATTTAAGAGATAGACTCTTGCCAACTCCTTTACATCTTTATAGCTGTTCACTTTGATCTTCTTTTTTATTGGTTCACGATACGCCATTCTTGGTCTTCCTCTCTTTGTTTTCCCTTC
>NW_020653856.1:2452218-2480986 GCF_003589595.1 Hyposmocoma kahamanoa
TGTTATAACTTCGATATCCGATAAATCGGTATAAAATCATCACCGGCACCTCTAGGTGTGGTATGCTTCCAGAGACGCATGAATCGCGTGAGCGGTTATAATCTCATTGTTAATGAAATTACTATTTTGGATCTAAATGGCGTATATTTGTTTTTCCAAACGAACGTTTCGAGTTCTACACAAGTTCTTTTGTTACGCCTTATTGTCAAACGAAGACATCGAGGCATGACCATCGAGTTATCGTAAGCGACATTTTTACCTAAACAGAGTTTTTTATTGCAAATTATATTTTAAATTATAATGGACAAGGATGCGTCGACATTTTCCGCCAAAATTACATCAAATAAAAATATAATATTGTTAGCTGAATTGGTTTTTCATATTTTAGTGTCACCGACAGAATCATTATTAAAAAATCATAACGTAAGCCACCCCACTTGTTTTCGAAACCGATATAGTACATCACTATATTTTCGTCGTTTGCTGTAAACAAAGTGGTAAATAACGTGTTGCACCTTATTGCACCAAGTGTTGCATTATAGGCCTGAAAGCCTAAAAATATTCAGACAGATATAGCAAAAATTTGTAAGCGCCAAAAAAGGCTAAACATTTTTTGTTTAAAAAAACTTTCGATTTACACAATCGTATATGTATATTGAAATTAAATTTAGTTTTATTTATTTCTAAATGTAATGTAATGAAATGGCTCTAAATATACTCAGATTTAAATCCGAAAAAAAAAAAAATTATTTCCAATTCATACAAATCGCGAAAATCTGAGAACTCATGATACTTTCGTCATTATCGTGGGGCGCTTTAGCACGATCATTAATCCACAATGCACAAAGTATCTCTGTTAAAGATATTTTTCAAAGCCGATTAGTATCAGCATCAGTATACTATTTGTATAAGCAATAGTCAGAGTGAAGATTGTTATGATAATCGCTAACTTGTTATCCGCTCACGCGATACTGCAGCCGTAGACGCATACCACACCTAGAGGTGCCGGTGATGATTTTATACCGATTTATCAGATATCGAAGTTATAACAGGTAAAAGAACTAATATTAATTGCCATTTCGGTAACTACTCTAGCAAACCATAAAGTTTTTAATGCCTGGGTCTGTCATTTAAAAAAAATAAACAACTTCAAAAATACGTCACGACAATCGTGTGTGTTATTGTTTGGGCTGGTGATTTCGGTGTTTATTTATTGAAAACATACCGTAAGTAGCGTTTTTTAAGTTTACCCTGAATATAAATGTTTATAAACTATACTTTAAGGAGTAATTTCATGGTAAACGTTACAACTATTCAAACGGAATATTATCATATTTACCCAAGTACACCAAAAATTTCATTAGTGCTTTTTAAGTGCAGGATTTGCAGTGTATTACTGCATTTTATCTGAGATGTTTTACAACAAAAACGGAGGGTATTTTTTTTTTGTTGGAAAGAAGGTACTTTTGTTTTCATTTAAATTTTATGAAGATATTCTACCTCTAAGGGTGGCAAACTAGGGAATGTATCCGGTTTCGCGCATTTCAATAAAACTTGGCAAATAGATGCAATTCCACGAACTTTAGAGGTATGATCAATAAATAAAAAAATAATGTATAATATCAATATAAAAAAGATGATAGTGGGTTATAAACTAGAGGCAATGTGTTATTTATTGAAGCATTAAAACAATTACATAAAGCAATTTGCTTTGGGGAAATGTCGCCAACATTAACAATATCTATGGCTTACAGAAAACTGCTGTTAGAGCAATTAACAAATTGGATTCCAGCGTCTCTGAGAAGCAATTTTTGTGATATTAACCTTCTGGACTGGCGTTTCAGTACATTTACGAAAATGTAAGTAATATCGATATATTTTTTTTATTGAATTGATTTTCAATTATTTTTTGAGCACTAGTTTGTCATAATTATTATTACAAAGATCGGACGCTTAGAAAAATTCCTTCGATCCGGCCGGATTCGAACCGACGTATCCTAGCAAACCGTGGCAGACGCTATGCCAACTAAACCATGGAACGAACCAGAGGACCTCACGAATTTTTCTATGTGCTTGTTTGTCGGGTCTTATTTATTTGGATTTAAACGATTTTTTAGCCGTAGCGCCATCTATGATTCAACAAGCACAGAAAAAATCGATCGATTGAAGGAATATTTTTTGAGTGTTCGATATTTGTATTAATAATAATATCAAGGTTAGTAATTTTTGATGAACATATTGATAGACATAATCCGACTTTGCCGACCTTTTGGTTTTGAGCACAAAAATGTGGAGAAAATTGTTAAACAAACGTAATCTTTAACCTGTGAGCTGTAAAATTTATTTTGGTATGACTCCCTGGTCGTCTCATTTGTGAATGACATTGTAAGAAAGTTTTTAAGTCTACTTGATCTTTAAGGTATAGTTCTGAGTTAAATACAGAATACAAATTTCAACCAGCTTTAGTAAGGCCGTCGTGGCCTAGCGGTATAAGGATTGCTTTGCAAGTTAAGGCGAACATGGTTCGAGTCACATTAAAAATAAAATATTATTTAGCTGTGATTGTATAATATATATTTTTTGTTTTTAACTTCTGTATAGGTGTAAGGAATGTCTAAGACTTGTTCATACAGAACAATAATTTCTAATTTTAATAATTCCGTTAATTGCGGCATATTAAAACAAGAAGGAAAGCTTTGAAAGTTATTAAAAGTGAATAGATAAATGGGAACGAAACGTGGAACAATGCGTAATCACAGAAGTCACGATCGTATGTAAACTGCAGAGCGATTTCGTCATTTGTTAAAACGGATAGATCCATACCCACCTTACACTGTTAACGTTATCATTAAAAAATTAAACAAGCCTTTTAAAAATATAACGTTAAAACAAAATAGTGCTCGTGGAATCGAAACACGGGTATTGAAACTGGCAGTCCATACAACAAGCTGCTCGACCCATTTACTCGGGTGTTAAATGACGAAATTTAGTATTGGTTTAAGAAATATGTTGAATATCTTCAAGCAACACTCCACTGTATTGCGTATACGATAAAATTGAAATTGCATTAATTTTTTCTTTGTTCAATACGTAAGATGACTCTCAGAACCAAAAGGTATGTCATGTACATATTCGTGTACCATAACAGTCATAACTGTACCTAGAATAAAGCGTGAAACGTACAGAGAGCAGGTGCGGGTCAAGCGCATGTCGGCTTGGGACCACGATGCGACTAATTCCGTGTATATGGACGAGGCCTGTAAGTCCCACGCGGGCATTATGCAAAATGAAAACGTCACACACACCATTAAATTGCTTTAACCTTCCAGTGACCTTATTTTAGTCATTTTACAAAAACTATAAACCACAGATAGTTGCGCGACCATGATATCTTCGAGGAGATGAGGTATGTCTCTTTAGTAGCCCTGTGACATTCGTCGCAAGCGCACATGTGTCTTTATTTGTGTTTGCGCAAACGGTTATGTTCCAGAAAAATTCATGGAATGAAATTTAATAAAATTAATGTTAATTGTTGCTATACAATTCAAATTTTGCTATTGGCGCTCTGATTAGCTTTCCTATATCTCAAAGGTTGTTCGGAAGAGATCGCTCTTAGCGATAAGTCCGCCTTTGCCCACATTAATTGCTGTCTATGTGCTGTTTTTGTTCTTGTGTGTGAGCAATAAAGTGTATATCTATCTATCTACGTATATTACAAAATTACAGTATTTTATGTAATATTATATACAACTATTTATTATTACACTATTTGTTGTAGACAACGAGTTACGATAAATCAGAACGACTTGCAGAGGAGGCGGAAACAGAAGATGAAGATGAAGATTTTGATTATGTCAAACCATTGATACTGATAAGAAGTAGGTTATCGTAGTACAGTCAAGAGCACGTCAAGCTTGACACTTTGTACTTGGACCTTACTCATCGTAAGCGGCATAGAGTTGCATAGACGTGCTCTAGACCCTGTACCTACTCTTAAAAATATTTGGAAGTTTATTTTTGTTTTCCTTTTTATTATATTGGAATTAAGATATTACGTAGAACATCATGAAAAAAAAAACATTGAAAAATAATTGTGCTTTTAGAGTTCCTACAAAATTGTGCAATTATTATTGATAATGATTTTGATAGGTCTTAGTAATAATCATGAGGTCTTTTAACGACTAAGATAGAAAATTTCATCTTGTTTTGTTATTTTCTTGATTTCTAACGTTGTTTAGTGTCGTATGACTAAAATTTTGAATTTTTATAGACTGTTTGATTAATAAGTACAAATTAAAACAATAATAATTAAATAATGTTTTTTAATTTCATTTTCACAAAGGACTTATTTTTATTATGTGCTATACTATATATATTCATTTGTCTTCTCAAACTGAACGCGCATATTTGCGGTCTCACGGACCGCGCGCGACTGCTTATGTTCGGCGCAAGGGTGCGACCACAGGAAGGTTTTAAATATACGTGCAGGTTTCATCACTTTGTTTTCCTTCATTGGAAAGTTCATTGGAAATTTCAAATTATTTTCGCACATCAATTTCGAGAAACTCAAGAGGTGCAATCCAGGATTCGAATACACGACCCTTGTGCTTGAGAGCCGATATGTCAAACCATTAGGCTATCACGGCTAAGCGGCAAGAAACACGTTTCTTTAATCAAAATCCACAAAGGATTTGTTTAATGAAATAAATAAAAAAACGGTGAATTTCTCTCCATTACTCTTTCTGACCCCTTTTTTTCAGACTTCCTGTTACATTATAAAATAATTTGCGCCCCTCATAATGACTCGCTGTTTTTTTTTACTTTTTCCTTTTATGTAACGCGCCGTTATCTGTTTTTTACCAAAAATTAAGGTAAATTTTTGAGCTCGAAACACAAAGACTGACAGATTTTGATATATGGAGTTTTAAGTCTGTCTTCGCTTTATCATGTTGTTTATTTTTATCTGATTTAATTCAGGACGTGCTAAATTGGGATGTACCTTTTTAATTCATAAACTCCATCACGCCTGTCATCCACTCAGGCAGACAGAGATCATAAACCTTGTTGGGAGTGTAGCAAGTGTAATAAGGTTCTTTCGTTTCTTAAGGTTCTTTTCCACTAGCGAAGCAAGACGAAGATTGAAATTTAACAACATTTCAATTCTTTAATATAGTTCATCTTCGGTGAAAATATGGTGCACGTAAGGAGCCTCTCCTCACAACGTACCATTTCTTTCTTGTACGTCACACGTGGCAATAATAGGTGAGAACCTTATGCCGAGTGCCAAATCCTATTATTACTATAACAAGCATTATAGTGTATGTCATTGACACGATAAGAAGGTGGAAATGGTGTTTATTGACGAGGACGTGCGAGACGAGAAGTGAAAATCTGTTGGTGTAATGTTGAACCATATTGCTGCCTACATTGAGTGTTTATTAATTATACAACGGAACCACGCGATGACGCGAATGAGCACGCGTGGGCCCGGGTCTCGCTTTGCCAGTGAAAACGCATCTTTACACTCGCATCGGTCTCGTAAAACCCGACCTTTTAAAAGACATATTTTTATTTATTATAATCCACATTGGATATGTAAATTTATACCAACAATTTACTAACATCCATAATTTGTATATGATCTTTGCTAACCTGGTGTGGGCAGCGCTGCTTTCTTACTGTCTAAATATCTCTAATACTCGTGTCCTATGTTTACCTACGTTTCATCAGGGTCTGTTCCCCTTAAATTCTATAGCTATCTTAAAGGATGCCATAAACTAAAACCAAAGGCTTCTAGATCCAATTTTATGTGCCATTAAAAGTTCACAAAGAGGGTTTACAGTTAATTTTAACTATAGTTCAAGCCGGCCGTCGTTAGTTCAGTTTAGCAGATTAGTTGAAGGATGTAACTAAGAAATCCTCCATTTAGAATGTTATTAGATTCACTATTTCGGTTACAACTTACGAATAAATGTTTCAATTATTTTTAGAATGTTTCGGGCCTAGTAGAGTATAATAAATATTGGTAGAGGTTTTCCAATAAGAAAAATAACAATTTTGCGTTTCAATATAATGCGTAGTAATAATTTGCAATGCCATTTATAGACTTAATCACCTTGAGACATAAAGTTGTCAAATTCCTGTTGTTTTATCCAGTTAGTTCCTTTAATGTTTGAACCGGAGCGCAGAAACGCTTACAATGATGAAATGGATAATGTGGCAGTACTTCTCTGGACGAGCTCCTTCACAAGGAGCTCTACTGCTACTAAACTCTCTTCTACTTCAACACGAGCATTGCTTTTGTCAGTTCCTAGCCTTTCTGTTGTAGATGCTTTACTGGATCTCTGTGATGCTACATTTACCTTCCTTTTTTTCAAAGGTTTGTATAAGCACAGATAATATAATATAAACGCTGATAAAGAGATGGTACCAAGGCAACATGGGATGCGATTGTAATAATATTCGGAAAGGCCAACAAATGGCAGCTATTACATTTTTGTCAAGGTTATTGCTCTTATTTAGGCGTTGATTATTATATACAGAAACATATAATAAAATCGCAAAGAAGCCAAGTTTGTACTTTTTATATTCTATAATAAAAGTGCTAAAACGTTACATAGTTTCAAGAATCAGTTCAAAGAAATGCCATAATATATACAAGTTATAGGGAACTAACAATCCAAAAAGCACAGAGAAATATTCCATTTGTTATATTTTTAACTGACTTAAAAAATAGGAGGAGGTTCTCAATTCGACTGTATGTATTTTTGTACGTATGTTACATTATTTTCAACAGATTTTGGTGATCGTTTTTTTATTGGAAAGAAGGGAAAGAAATTATCCTTCCAAATTATGAGTATATTTAACAACAACAAGACGCGAAGTGCTACCTGCTTGTGCACTTTGCCATGTTTATGTAAAACTTTAAGAAACAATGTTGAATGTTGGGAGTCGACGAGTTGCTCTGCCGGGGGCGGGTACTTTTACGAGAGTTAAGATTTTATGATGAGTTTTTACAACGAGCAATGTAGTGTGCCGGGAACTTTAAAATTTAGTTCCATTCTTACTGTTTCTCTTTCAGTCATTGGCATACCGTCCATTCCACGAAGCGCTTGGTTTAATCCTTTCTGCTGCACTGTAAAGGACTGGAATACATCTGTGTTTTCCGAACGCTACAAAGAAATAGTCGTCATTTTTTACTTTACAAAGATTATTCAAGGCGTATTTATTTAATATCCAGCAATCTGCAACGTAGCTGTCGGTGATATGGGCATTTCATTGCATATTTAAGCTAGATGGAATGAAATATCTGAATGTCAATTATTACGTTGTTCATTATCATCATATCAGCCAGAGGACGTCCACTGCTGAACATAGGCTTCCCCTGATGATTTCCACACCAGCCGATCGGACGCGACGTGCGTCCATCGGTTACCCGCTGCCTTTACAGGTCAGGTCATCCATCCAGCATGCGGGACCGGTGGAAAGAGGGCTTGGCGGATCCCCCCTATGGCGCTCGTACCATAGAGGCGATCCGCCCTGTCCTCGTAGAGTGGGTAAACCGGTCCCACGGGCCTTGGCCTTGTGCAGGTGCTGACCGGGCACGGCTGCTTCGGTCACTACCTGCACAAGGTGGCGAGGAGGGAACCGTCCCCGTCGTGCCACGAGTGCGGTGCTGCGGATGACACCGCGCAGCACACCCTAGAGGTGTGTAGCCGGTGGAATGAGCAACGCCGCACTCTGACGGGGACTGTAGGGCAGGACCTCTCGCTGCCGAGCGTGGTTGCCGCCATGCTCGATAGCGAGGAGTCCTGGGAGGTGGTGGCCTCCTTTTGCGCAGAGGTTATGTCGCAAAAGGAGGCCGCGGAGCGGGTGCGCGAGGACGCGGCGGACGCGCACCCGCTCCGGCGCAGACGTACGGGGAGAAGGCGAAGGCAGTTCGCTGCTCGCCTGATCCCCTAGTGAGACCAGCGGACTCTGGACAGGGACTCCGGAGCCTGCATTGCACGGCCTCACTCGTCTGGGGGGCGGGTCGGAGGACAACCGACTCGCCCCTCCGTTCAATTCAAGAACCTTTCTGCCCCACGTTGTTATTTACAATGAATTACACTATTAATATAAATAAATATACACGTATAAGACAACATCACACACGTTGCTCTGATTCAAAAGTAAGTAACTAAATCACTTGTGTTACGATTATCCGAAACATCGATGATATAGGAAACACCCAGAACCGAGACAATATAGAAAAGTTAATCTTCCATATTAATTCGGCCAGGGATCGAAAACCAGTATGCAACCCACTTGGCCACGGATGTTGTGAAATAACTTATTAGCATTACATAAAATTATACACATCTGTGTTTACTATGTTCCGTATCATTGAAGAGCTGGAATATCAAAAAAATGCAATGGCGTTTGAATATTAGCTCGATGACTAGCTACTGCCAAGCCACTGTTCTGAACTTTTAGTAAAATACCAAATGTACACAATCCTGTCATCGATACTCTATTCACACACAAATGAGATGATTTAAAATTAGCAGGCTTGGGCTCCGGTACGTCTGGCATATTCTGAGCTACAATCGGCGAGTGTAGCCGCTCACGCGATGCGCTCCTCCTACCGCAAAATGGCGGCTATTTGGTTTCGCAAATTAAAAAAGAATTCAGTTTAAATACAAGTTTTTATAAATAAAAATTATTATTCTGCATTGCTAAATAAATACCCTCCGTACTACCAACAAAAACATCTCAAATAAAATGTAGTAATACACCGCAAATCCTGCACTTAAAAAGCACTAAATAAATTTTTGGTGTACTTGGATAAATATTTGAGTGGTTCTAATGTTTACCATGAAATTACTCCTTAAAATATAGTTTATAAACATTTATATTCAGGGTTAACTTAAAAAACGCTACTTACGGTATGTTTTCAATAAATAAACACCGAAATCACCAGCCCAAACAATAACACACACGATTGTCGTGACGTATTTTTGAAGTTGTTTATTTTTTTTAAATGACAGACCCAGGCATTAAAAACTTTATGGTTTGCTAGAGTAGTTACCGAAATAGCAATTAATATTAGTTCTTTTAGCTGTTATGACTTCGATATCCGGATAAATCGGTATAAAATCATCACCGGCCCCTCTAGGTATGCGTCTACGGCTGCATGTATAGCGTGAGCGGATATTACGCTGATTGGCAATTCCTTTTACCACGATGGTAAGCATGTCCCACCGTTAATCACTAGAGCCGTCTCTTGGCTTACCTCACAACGTGACCTACTTACCCTTATACCTGTATGCCTGTTGGTTGAGTTCTGGGCTATAGATACGATAAGAAGAAGAAGAAGAAGCACGTTTACTGCATAAAGTGCCTTCCAGGCGCTAATACGGCCAATTTTATTTCTACTAATTGCTGAAGACTGAGTAACTGAACAAATCACCTGAGTGATTGTGGTCTTTAAAACCCTAGTGACGTTACAAATGAGCCCCATTGCCCGACTACCAAATGGCAAGCGATTAATATCATTTTGTCCTCACAATTAATGCCGCGAAATGATCTTAATGTAAAACTGTACTTAATGGCAGATATTTTGGGCTTTGAACGTTGAATTGTTTGTTGTATTGGGGCGTTTAAGTGAGTTTTAAGTAATATAAGTAACCTTAAAATAGACAGCGGCTTACGACAAAGCTTATTTTGTTTAATAATCAACCCCTACAGGCAAAACGTGAGCAAAAAATGTACTCCCGGAAACATGATTCAAGGCATCTTTAATTTTAACTTCCTAAGATCCAATAAACTACTTATAAACTACAATGAGAAAAGCGTTAAACGCTCAATGTACATTAAAATGTACTAAATACAAATGTACGTATTTTACTATATTATTGTATCCTGTGGTCATAAAGAATATATAGCGCTATATTTTAGTGCTACATTTTCATAATCTGGGTGTTTACGTGATCATGGGAATAATAATGTCTGGGTATGAACACTACACATTTAATGCAGGTACAATTTGATGTACACGGGGCCTTGGAAGGTTAAGTATTAAATGCCTTAAGCTTAAACAATGTTTCAGTGATCAAAAATCCATAATGCAATTATGAAACTGGACATTAAACGTCATTTCTATGAGCCCTTCTTGAAGATTTGAATTTGTAAAAGTGGGATAAACTCTATCTTTAATGATAACAATATTTTTGTATTCTAGCCCTTTATAAATAAACATGCAAGGTGGCTCAAATTATGGGTTCGTATATTATAATATTCCATACTTTGATAGACTGCAACTACACGACATGTGCGTGTAATAATCCTTGTAATAAAACTTCAGGTCCGTGACACAAAAATAGGGAGCAACGAAGTTGACGCATTTAAATTTAGTTGCGATCGTACATACAGCACGTACTTAGATGTCTTTTTGTTATTAAAGACAAGATGTAAGAAAAAACTTTAAGGAAGAATGTAAACAAACTCAGAGAAGCGATCAAAGCGCAAACACTCTAAGAAATAATACGTACAGGGTGACAGCGCAGATAACAATGGCTCTTGAAAAGAACACTTGACGCCGACTCAAAAGAGTGGGCTCTACTTACTTTTTACCCCGTTCCTCTTGTTCTGATTTCATAAAGTTTAACTTTAATAACTCTTTTTTCAAGTTACAGTTTTGGACGTTGATCATGTTTTGAACTGTTACAAAAGGACTTTGGTTTACATAACCAGTTGTTGCGTCGAACTTTAGGGGATACCTGTGTCGAGCATGAATGTGAGAAGAGAAAAGACATCCACCACCTGGATTCATCGTCATTCAAGAGTAATTGCCACTAGGATGCTATCTGTTGTGGTCCATGTGGAAATCGCTAAACCAACAAGACACAAAAAGAGGGTTCAAGGATTCAAATTTAACACAATGAGACTGTGACTCTCTAACACAGTCCATGCAGTCACAGATAATGCAATAAAGATGGCAACATAGATACAAATCTATATCAATATAGTCTTAAGACAACAGAAGCATTAGGGAAAAATGAAGAAACAAGAAAATGTCTCTCGGCTGATAGAATGGTAATGACAAAGACGCCATTGTAATGCGAATTCCCCTGTGAAAAAGAAGTAGAAAACTGTAGGATTTGCTCTTTATAAGTAGCTTCTTTCTTACTATTTATCTTGTACAATAATAAAATTTAAGAATGTCTTAGGGAGAAACAACTTGAATGACCTAAACGGAGTATTGTTGTGGATTTTCTCATAACCGAAACATAATGTTCCAAAATTTCTACGCCATTGTTACAACTTGTAAGAATGAGCTGATTGCTAGTAACCATTTGTATATAATTTGCGAACAAGCAATTTCTTCATCGTAGCTGGCTGGTCGTCAAAGGGATCAGTCAGACGTTTCCAGACAGGGTATGCAATTAATTAACATTAATAATTTTGGCCTTCACCGACCACTCGTTGACAACGGAAACAAAGGCGTGTATATAGTGCAACAAGCGAAATAGGTCATTGCTCATTTGCATCGCCAAAAAAAGACAATAGCGGTTTAACGATCACACCATCAGTAGCCATCGAGCGCTTCGGATAAATGTCGTCGGATCTGTGTCAAATTGTCTCCGCCTGTTCTTATTTTTAATCGACTTCAAAAAAAAGGAGGAGGTTATACGTTCGGCTGTATGTACGTTTTATGTGTTTTCAGATTTCTCCGTCAATTGTTGACCGATTTTGAAAATTCTTTTTTTTTTTGAAGAGGTGCACTCTCCAACCAAGCCAGAATCTGAAGATCCATGGAAATCGAGGATAATCCTCAAATTTTATAGGCTTGTCAGTGTTCATACCCATTTCTCCATCAATTGTGGACCGATGTTGAAAATTCTTTTTTATTTGAAATGGTATACTTTCGAGGCGGTCCCTGATGCCGTGGAAGCTGTTCCGGGGTTAGTTTTGGCTATCAATACATGTAATCAACAAATCTCCGTCAGTCACCATGACAACTAGAAACAAAGTATAAAATGTACAAAGGAGTCCGTAACAATCACATTGTTTCCAAGAAATCAGAATCTGATGATTAAAAAGCCGACAAGCAAACTTTAGAGGTCGTTCTTTTTTTAATGAAAAAGTTACAATTATATTAATTTTAAGTACGGGGATTGCGGGACGCGAGAGGCGGTCGCATACACCTCTCCTCTTAAAATCTAGGCTAATTCTAATGTTTACCATAAAATTACTCCTTAAAGTATAGTTTATAAACATTTATATTCAGGGTTAACTTAAAAAACGCAACTTACGGTATGTTTTCAAATCAATAAACACCGACATCACCCAAACAATAACACACACGATTGTCGTGACGTATTTTTGAAGTTGTTTATTTTTTTTAAATGACAGACCCAGGCATTAAAAACTTTATGGTTTGCTAGAGTAGTTACCGAAATAGCAATTAGTATTAGTTCTTTTACCTGTTATAACTTCGATATCCGATAAATCGGTATAAAATCATCACCGGCACCTCTAGGTGTGGTATGCTTCCAGAGACGCATGAATCGCGAGAGCGGATAAAGCAGAAGGAAAAACTACAGTTTAGCACAGGGCGTGCTAAAATTATATGTTAGTATTGGAAGCTTGAAATTAAGATTTCATTTATTTATCGTTTAATGGGGTAATAACGACTTTTAGAGATCACGTTAGGTTTTGTTTGGAATTTAAAATTAAGTAACTGTAATTAGTTAAATGACCAGTAAAATTGAGGTACACGTAGCGCTACAGTATGACTACCTCTTCTTAGAGTAGACCCGTGGCCAGATGGATAATGAGTTGATAATAGATGAGGGCCAAAATTAAATTTTGGTTAGTTAGAGAGTTAAGTAGAATTTTGAAGGATGCTATTTGAACGTATGCAGTAATAGTGAGTGAATAGTGAGTTAGCAATGAGATTCCTTGCTGTCTTCGTAGGTAATTTTAAAAAACAATTTCAAATAATGTATAGTCATGTCGTTTATGCAGCACGGTAGGTTTTACACTTAAAATTGAAATGTACTCTATGCCACTCACGATAAGAAAGTTTTATTGCGCAAAAAATAACGTTGTCGCCGCAGAGCTTTACTCTCATACCCCTACTAAAAACCTTTGGCTTTATGGAAGCTAGCAATTCGAGAGAGATTTAGGCAAGCAGAGATTTTCAGGCGTCATAGTGACGGAGCGTAAAAATTGAACAATAGGCATGTGAAATGATGTGAGTGATAAAAAATATAGGATTGTTTGAGACGGCTTGTTTTAGCTCAACGTTATAAAGACTATTTTTCACGGTTCAAAACTCTGTTCTTGACAACTAAAGGTCGTGAAACATTGTGGTTTTTTTATTAGTAAAATTGTCAGTATGTACTAAATATTGACACGAAGACAAACGAAGAATGCGAATTTAGAAAAAAACTAATGGAAACTTATTTGTAACGCAACAGTTAGCTCAGTGGTTGTCCAGGATCAGAACCATCCCGTACTAACTAAGAGGATGGTGCGTTAATAGTATCACCTCTGAAACCTACATGTCGAAGAAAGCTAACAGCCCTCAGAAAACAATTAAGTTCCTACCCCCTGCTAAGCTAGTGTGGACTACGGTTTAAACTGTCCCCTTAAAGAAGACGTATTCCCAGCAGTGGAACTTATAATGAATGGCACGATGGTGATGAATACGATGAATTTTTTTTTGCAGTCACTTTACATGGAAAAAAATAATATACTAGATGAAGTATGATAGGACCTTTGTATTACAACCTGTAAGGGTTTACCACGACAAATTTTATAACCATAATATCACAAAGATAATAAGCCGCTACGTCACTACGTCGAGTTACAGAAACCCATTCTACATTATTGAGGATTTACGTAGCCCTTCATCATTGCGACTATCAATTGATCCATTGTCATACCGCTTTACTACTGCGTTGATTATTCACTTAAAAAAGTATTTAACGTAGCCTTTTGAATGTATTGACATAAAGTATTATAGCCTTTTTTTTTTCAATATTACCATATGTACCCATATCCTGTAGATTGGATCACAAGTTGGTAAGAACAGGGCTTTAAAACCCAGCTCACACAAAACTAGCACAAAATATTCTTTTAAATACCTAATGTATTAGTCTTACGAGGGAACAAAGTGTTCACCAGGGCACGGTTTTTGGACCCATACTCTTCTTGACTAATTGGCAAATTGTCATATTTTTCAGTGTCTAAGTGAACCTTACTCAACCTGCAGATTTTCTTTATAATATTAATTTGCTTTACAATACAAACATTTGATAATTAATCAAAGACGTGTAGTTGCAGAAACAAACTCGATCTACCATACTGTCATTAACATTATCGTCAATCCTTTACACGCAAACCTGACTTCACACGTTTTGCAAGGGTTATAAACCCCTCATCACCGATGTTTTCATTCACAGTTAACGAGAAGTTTGCTATTAAACATCCAAAAATGTACGTAACTTTGAAATCAAAGTTGCAGGTACATACTGCCGAAGGGACTCGAACCATAGATTACTCGATTGAGAAGCTCTGAATTCTCCTACTAGACATCTAACTGGATATCAGTCAAAGCAACGAAGCGTAAGTAACTGGAATAGACTTTTTCAAACTGATTAAATGAGAATGATAAGCGACTTTCCCAATAGGTTACGTAATAAAACATTGAATTTAGTTTACTCGAGTAATGGAGTGGGAATAGTAGAATACGCCCGGCCAATATTCTGACTTTTATTCGAGGAAAGTACAATTTATTTAGCTTCATGTTATGATAATAGATACTCAATAAAATTAGAGTGGATCCTTCAATCTTCATAGTACCTACTTTACAGGTTGTATATGAAATCGAAGCCAAGATACGTTATATTTTTAGGATCTTTGATGTTACTTCCATGGTTTTTTGGTGTATATTTATATAATTCACGCTCTTTTTCTATTAAGATAAGTAGAAACAACAGCCTTACACTTGCTATGATCCTGACACACATCTTTCGCGTTATCAACACGCCGTGGCCGAACGGTTACCATGCCGGACCGCCACGCAAGAGGTCCCAGGTTCGATTCCCGGGCTGGGAGAAACATTTGTATGGCCTACATTTATTTCTCTCGTGACTTTGGGTGTAATTTGTGGTTGTCTATGTGTGTGTCCATGGCACCCACCACACAGGGTTTCCCTAGTGCGGGGCTATGTTGAGTGTGTGCATTATCAGTGCTTTTAAGTGTACACTTCTGTAGCTTTCTAGAATACTGGTCTATCTCAAAAGCACCTGATTCACCAGACGAAATGCTTTGTTCCATTCAAAGTAAAATTCTGCGTTTTCTGAATAAATCTTAGTAATAAGTCAAAAAGAACCTATTTTGGATTGAGCCACTATTCTTGACAAGCAGCGACTTGACCTGGCCTTTAATAAGGACGTCTTCATGTTACGTCAATTAATTTTCTCTATGCATATCCAAACCATCAGGGCACTAATTTTTGGTGTATACCGTTCCTTTATTAAAAATAAGATGTAGGTATTCGAACACAATATCACCAAATTTGAAGCGGTAATGTGGTCCAGAATTGCTGTTTCCTCGTCACAGATATTAGTACTATGCAATCATAAAAAAATACCTCGAAAAATTGATTTTTCTACTCATGCACTTACATTTGTGAATTATAATTTCATAAACCATAAAGGCGCTCTTTTTAGTTTTGAACCAAAAATTTTTTTGGTTCCTGCCTCCTGATTGGTTAAAATACAAATGGTACTTGGCCAATCACGGACACTTCCATTCTATCTCTTTCGTTTTTTGTTTTGTAGCGCTTTCTTAGCTTTCGTTTGAGTTAGTTGTCCTGGACTGTTAACAAATAATCTTTAAATAATTCATTATTTTAATTTACTCGAAGAAAAAAGTATTGGATGCAATCATTACATAATTAGGTCTTAAAATCTTGTACTACTAAGTAGTAGCCTCCTAAGGGGAGGCTTTACGAATCCTCATTATGAAACGATTACATAGAATACTATTTTGGAGATATTATCTTATTTAATACGTCTCTTAGGGTTCTATTTCCAATGTTCATCGTACCTGGTGCAGTTGCCACGGTACTGTAAGCACATCGGGAATGCTCGCTGACGCGAAGAATACGTGCATGAACGGCTTTAACGATATTGTGAGCCCATAGCGTGTTAATGGATCAAATATG
Source organism: Hyposmocoma kahamanoa (assembly GCF_003589595.1). Taxonomy (NCBI): domain Eukaryota; kingdom Metazoa; phylum Arthropoda; class Insecta; order Lepidoptera; family Cosmopterigidae; genus Hyposmocoma; species Hyposmocoma kahamanoa. Next base: position 2,468,441 of record NW_020653856.1, read on the forward strand.
GTAGGACTGTACTTTTATAATAATATGTTTATTTTGATTTCTAAATTTAACTTTTAATATTTTTTATTTGTATTTTAACTGCCTTCAAAAAAGGAAGAGATGCTCAATTCGACTGTATGTTTTTTTTGTATGTATGTTACGCGATAACTCCTGGCATTTGTCAACCGATTTTGATTAATCTGTTTTTGTTGGAAAGAGGGTACCTTTGTTTATTCAACAAGCGAAATCATTGAATATATTCAAAAATATGGTAAAAGAACACTACCTAACTTTAGTGTGACTTGAACTACTTAGGTATTTTTATGTTTTGAAATTATGTTTTATAAATTTTATATTTTTAAGTAGGTGTAAGAATATATAGTAGTTTACGATATTCATATAAATGAATTCGTTTTATTATTTATAAATATATGTATATATGCATTTATTTATCGATTGTTATCTATTGATTAGTAATTCTTCATACACCGCCGTCTTTTTCCTGTGAATCATATAATTACTTCCATCCAAAGGTTGTCTGGCAGAAATCGCTCAAAGCGATAAGACCGCTCATTGTACCACCGCTTATTTGTAATTTAATTGTATTGTATTTGTTTCCTTTTTTGGTGTACAATAAAGAATTTTTGTATTGTATCGTACCTCTATAGTGATCCCATTTAAATTTATAGAAAATATTCCCCTTCTAAGGGTGAGAAACTAGGGGATGAATCCGATTTCAATAAAACTTGGCAAATAAATGTAATTCCTTGAGTTTTTGAGATCGGTTTTCTTACTGAGATTATTAAAATTACTTTCTTATTTGTAAGATGTGTGCATTCGTGAAATAAATTACTATTATTATTTTTATTATAGAACCGCATGGCTTAATATCTAAGAACAATTACACAATACCCAATAATGTGGTAATTTATTTTTATCTGATACTAACTGATGAAAACGGGACGACCAAGTCGCGAGACTGGTGGCAAGCGACACGACTGCCCAAGGCAATTGCAGCGCCACACAGAAATTTAAATTACAGAGATCTTCGGGGCGCTGCTACAGCGCCCGTCATCCTGATACATAAGTTGACAAGTCCCGTGTACCTGCAATTTCACCTCCCTAATAGACTTTTTTCAGTTTTCTGCAAATTTCATTTAGAAATAGGCAGAAACTTTTATTTGTGTTTAACTTTTATTAATGTAATTTAAGTTTTATTGAATGTCGCCATGTTTGACCATCATGATATTGTTATTTTTGTGAAATTACTTCACTAGTTTGTTACAATTATTAATACAAAGATCGAGCACTTAGAAAAAGCCCTTCGGTCTGGCTTTCGATTTCGGATTCGAACCAACGTTTGCCAGCAAACCGTGCCAGACGCTACACCAACTAGTTGCGGAACGAATTAGCGGACCTTGCGCATTTTTCTGTGTGCTTGTTGCACATCTTTGTTTTTGGTTTTTGACAACTTTTTGTCGTAGCGCCATCTGTGAAAAATCTATTTCTTCACTCAGCCAGGTACCTTTACAGCCACCAGCACCTGACTAGAGATGTCGCTTTTATAAACGAAACTTATGTATTTCTCCTGTGCTATAAACGATAAAATAAATAATATAAAAAAGTACAGACCTTAGATTATTTGTGAAGCTTTACTATGGAGCGTTTTTTATGGCCACAGTATCATAATGGATAGAATTAATTACCTGAAACAAAAAATCAATCAATTAATCTTTCAATTCTATAAAATATACATTCGTTTTTGTAAAATATCAGTGCGCATTTGATCTCAGTCACACGTGGTGGAAAGTGACGATGAGGTCGACGATGAAGCACGCACACCTAAACAATCATTACACACTCTCGCCTTGAATAGGCCCAAGTTATGACATTCAGACAATACGTCTACAGGCAGACAATTCCACTGCGTAGCCGATCGCCATATAAATGTAGAATCGTAACGCTTCGTTCACGAAAATATCATTTTCCAAATAATAATAGATCCTATTCGAAATTGCACCCGGGAGCCCATCATCCAGCGTTTACAATCCCAACCCAGTCACCAAGGTCATCAAATAAGATGTAACGAGATCATTATATCTTATACATCAAAGACAAGCCTATTACTTTTGCTATTATATTTCTTTTTTCTACCAATATAGATAATAGATGTCACCTTTACAAAAATTAATAAGTTATAATATTATGTTGTAACAAGCTTACCCACAAACCCCATAATGAAAAAAAAAGTGTAACAAGCACTTTAAATCCAAGACTTCCTCATTAAAACAAGATAGCTGGCCTCAACGCGGTCGCACTTTACAGTTTTATTGCTGTCGTAAAAGTGCTTTTCTTCAGCTTATAAAGCTTAGGTACCAGATTATGTAGGCTGGGCAACAATGGATTTATTAGTATGGCTTACACGTGGTACTACTTCATTTGTTGTATCGTGTTTGCTATTTACCATAATTATCTCTTACTATAAGTTATATCTCTGGGACAAGATCGATTTTTGAATCACCTTCGAGATGGAATATTTAGTTCAAATTTAAATACCAATACTGAGGTACCCTATTTCCAACAAAAAAAAGGAATTATCAAAATCATTTCACAAATGCTGGTGTAATAGCGTAGCATATACACACAAAAAAATACAGTGGAATTGAGAACCTCCTTTTTTAAAGTCGGTTACAACATAACAAAGGAATAACGTACAACATATCATACAGCTTAAATCGAATCAATTTTCATACATTTTCGTTCATTTTTGGATTTATTTATCTGGCTTTTTAAGGATGTCCTCACTCGGTTAGACATTTCAGCCTCATGTGTCCATGACATTGAGGAACTCACTACACTATATCATCAGCTCACACGTATCCACTGCACATAAGCCTTCCCTTGAGCACGCCAACTCTCCCTGTCTTCTGCCGCCCGCATCAAGCCGCTGCCGGCCACTTTTCTCAGGCCGTCTGTCCATCTTTCCCCAAGGCTTCCTACACTACGTTTTCCTTGACGTGGTCGTCATTCCAGAACAAGTCTGCTCCATCGGCAATCAACCCTCTTGCAGACATACCTGGCCTACTGCCACTTAGGCTTACTAATTTTGCGAGCTGTGTCGGTCCTTTAGTTCTCTGACGTATGACCTCATTAGGTATTCGGTCCATCGGAGAAACCCCAATCAATACACTATTTGACGCAGAATTGACTTGAATCAGTTAAAAATAGCTTTATCCATACGATAAGAGCAAAAAAGACAATGTGCGATCTTATTATTTATTTAGATACACCATCCGCACATACATAGATAAATTTTCACTGTTTTATCATATAAAATGTTGTACATTTTATTATATGATTGGCAGGTAGCAGTACTATATAGCAAGTCGTCACAATAGGTTACTACAGATATTCAATGGAAACACTTTGAGGATAGTGCGCAGGTATTTACATGATCCAACCCCGCTTGATCCTTTACATAATCCAAGAATTTCGCTTGTGTAATATTTTCACTTATATGAAACGAGTCTAAATATTGCTTACCATGGACAATAAAGCGCTGAAAGCTATTTATAATAAAATCCCATCGGGATTTTTGATTGACTTTGCTTTGTTCAGAAATTCAAAAGCTAAGCTTGGAAACTTCATAAATATGCATGGCGTCTGATCGGAATTGTTACTGAGATAGTTAACTTTTGGTTACATTGAATCCTTAACAACATCAAATCTTACGATTACCTAGATGAAATTTTGCTGAAACTGCTTGTGTATAATCAATGAAGAATACATTGAATTAGGATATATGTGAGATTAGTGTATCATGGAGGATGATACACAAGATAACTGCGAGAATATTATACAATATATAAAGTATTATAGCATAGAAAGAAAGAAACATTTACTCGGTTAGTTACAAACAATATTACAAACATTACAACTAGATACAAGATCACATTTAAAACTTAAGTTCACAATATTATCCGAAAAGGTTAACCAGTTCAGCTTTATGCAGAGCAAAGTCTCAGCGCTGGTTTTCAGCTGGAGACTAAGAGGGCGTAGATGGTTTTAAATACTTAATATATAAATGTTAGGCATTTAAAATCAAGAGTAAAATAAAATAAAATTACAAGACGGCAAAACTAGTAGCAGTGGGTGATTATTCTGGCTTTAAATGCCTGAACATGTAAAAGTTTCTCAGATCTGCTAAGAAGAATTTGCTTTTCAAATGAGGAATTAAGTTAACTGAACTATCAGGGCTTTTTGCTTAACTATTTTTACTGTCTTTGGCTCAGTATCATGTGTCTGTTATTAAACTAATTCGCCTTTGTAAATTTTATTTCAAACTTATCGTAAATCCGGAATCTCTACCTAATATAACCGTAATATAAAGAGCAGATGAATTAAAGTAGAGTGGCAAAAGTGGTATATAGAATCCAATGTTGGCATTGGAAGATGAACGATGGAACGGCCACAAATAATATTTTCGGATCAAGTCGAGAAAATTCTTCAAAAGGCTGGAGAGCGTAGTGACAACAATAAGTGGGCTTGTAAGAAAAGATTGACGAATGTAAATGAAGTAAGAAAGGTTTGTCAGGATCGTGCCAAGTGACAATCAATAGTCTTTGCCTCCCTCAATAGGAATCCAAATGCATGAATATGTAAGTATAATACGATCCGAAATCCGTAATCCGAACAAATCCCGCCTTATGTGGCAACGACAATACGGATGGCAAATGATGAAAAGAAAAAGGTACGAGGTCGTACAAAAGCATTACATATGTGTATGTCTGTTTCGTCTTCAAAAAACATCGCACGTACCAACGTAAGCAGGAAAATCTGACAAAAATATAGCCTACGCTATTTTGTTTACTAATATTTTTAAGTTGTTTTTAAGTCTTATTGTAACGTAGCTCATGAGTTCGAAAGATAAAATTGAATACAAAAATGGCGTCTCATGTTGTAAAGAAGTAAATTTTAACAAAACTATTTCTGGCTATATCGAAAAAAACTAATCTGAAGTTGCGATTGAAAGTATATGCAAAGGGCGTCAGCTGCGTGAAGCGGCGGACCAACTCCGGACTCGCGCGAGTGTCGACTTAAACTTGTCCTTGCTTTGATTTCTTGCGACACCCAGTATATTGTGAGACAACCCGTTCTCGGGTCCCGCTTAACACAATCGACGCCCTAAGGGAAAACCCTGATCGTCAAGTCAAACAATTTTCCTTTTACGACTTCTATATTACATTTCAATGCATGGACTGGATAATGCCCGAGGGTCCATTGCCGGAGGCACCTTCAATGATCAATTCCGTTTAGTCGGCGATTAAATAATAATTTATTGGGTTCAGTCAGTCGAAAGTACAAAGACAAAAGACAAATCAAATTTAAACGGAACTTAAACATCACACAGTTCTTTACTTTTCAAGTCGCCAATAAGCCTTTCCTGTCGATGCGTGCTCTTTTGTAACCTCCTAACGCTGATTACACATGGCGCCGTAAGAACAGCGGCACCGCTGTTTTTCATATGTTTACATACTTTCAAGTAAGCAAGCGTCTGACATTATATCACGACTATCGCGCATCCCTGAGTGACCTAATCGATTAGTCTTTCTGAAAGTAGATAGCGCTTCTCGCCCCCATGCGCCCCAATTATTGTTCTAACTCTGGTTCGAGTTACATAGTTTTTTCTACTCTAATTTCTACTTTAATCTGTCATTTATAATTTTAAAAGCCATATCATAAAAGACGCTCTTTTTACTATGAATCGAAATTCTATTGTCTATGGTACTCGCCACTGAGCTGATAAACTTCACTAAAGTTCTTATATTATGGTGCTGTGCCTTAGACTATTGGTTCCATCCTCTAAGTACTGTACACAGAACTATAATGAATTTCAAAAAAAAGAACGCCATATTTTTGTTAATAGGACGCTATTGAAACGCTATACTGCCTCCTTATTGGTTAAATTGGCCTAAGGTTTTGCAACCGTTCCACAAATCTTTATAAAAAAAAAATTGTTAAAATATAATATGTGGTTATTATTATTAGGATGGCTTCATTTGGGACCTATGAGGCCCTCATCACTGCGACCATTAAATGATCTATTGTGATCACTACTAATTGCAGCTCGGAGCCAAGACCAACAGCATTAAGGAACTAATGGATTTTCCTGGCTCCGACAGTTTTTATGTCCTCTGGGTGTGGCCTGTGCCTTCCCAGTATGGAACTTCTTACGCTCATTAGAGAGCAGCAATGGGTGAGGAGATGCATAGGAGTTTCATCCGGCTCGTGGCAGAATCTACATTCTCTGTTTTCTCTGTCCAATATTTGACATGTGTTTGTTCAAGCCACAATGCCCTGTTGAGGCTTTAGTCAGCATTCTGATGCCATTACTGTCCAGTTACAGAGCTTCTCTACCCGCTCACGCGATGCGCTCCTCCTACCGCAAAATGGCGGCTATTTGGTTTCGCAAATTAGAAAAGCATTCAGTTTAAATACAAGTTTTTATAAATAAAAATTATTATTCTGCATTGCTGAATAAATACCCTCCGTACTACCAACAAAAACATCTCAAATAAAATGCAGTAATACACCGCAAATCCTGCACTTAAAAAGCACTAATGGAGTTTTTGGTGTACTTGGATAAATATGATAAAGTGTTTGGCACTGAAGGTAGCTATCAGGGCTTTTGAATGCTCAAGATATTGTAATATGTGGTACTTGGCCACTTCTATTCTATCTCTTTGGTTTTTTGTTTTGTGTCGTTTGTTGTTCGTCTAAATATTTGAACAGGCTGTATGGTGGAACCTTCGCTTGCTCTCTCTAATAAATGGGTTATAATTTGTTTAAAAAAAAATTGTGTTTGTCGTCACGTATTAGTTGACGAAATATACATTAAATATTGGTTCTATTTTCTTTATTTTATTTACTCTTAGAAAAAGCATTGTATGCAATCATTATATAAATAGGTCTTAAAATCTCGTACCTATTACTAAGGCCACGAGGCAAACACTATTTCATGTTTTCGCGACTTTTTTGGTCTATTAGTTCCTGTTTTAAGTATTTACTTACGTCGTCGTTTCTGTGAATGCTCTGAGCACCGTTTTAAATAATACCGACTGACTTATTTTATTTAGCCAGGCCTTAAATAGGTATCATCTTTTTTGTTGTCAGTTAAAATAAAGATTGACTGACCTTCTAAACTTGTTTACTCATGATACAAAGTACTTTAAGACAGTACTTACGACCCCAACGGAATTGACCGCGATATCCCGCTGTCTCGGTATTTTCCGGGATCAAATCCTCTAAATGTGCCGGAAATAAACGGAGGTAGTGCCGATTTATTTATACGTAGGAACACGTGAGGATTTTCGTCGAATGACGAAAACATAGTGAGGCGATGTTTTATTTTTAACCGACTTGAAAAAGGATCTTAATTCGACTGTATGTTTTTTTGTATGTATGTTACGCGATAACTCCGGTATTTGTGAACCGATTTTCATGATTCTTTTTTTGTTGTAAAGAGGGTACCTCCATAGTGGTCCCATCAAATTTAAAAGCCCTTTTCATCATCTTTTAATATGCGCACAGCCCAGGAATGGAATTCCCTGCCTACGACTGTGTTTCGGAACTCATACAACCCGAGTATCTTTAAAGTGCGACTGAATAGGCATTTTCTGGGCGAGCTCGTTCCATCGTAGATCCCATCTTTTTCCAGAGCTAGGTAGTGGTTAAGAGCAAGTCCATTTATTTTAAAAAGAAAAAAGGTACACGCCTGTCCACAACAGTTACAGTGCCACTCAGAGCTTTAAATCGCAAAGATTCGAGGGACACTGCCAGTGGAAACTTATGTCTTACTAGATGTCTTATAGACATAAGTTGACAAGTCCCATGTGCTTGTAATTTCACCAGCACTCTTACCCTTTCAAACCGGAACCGCAGTAATGCTCGCATTACCGCTTGGGGGCAGAAATAGTTGAGATGGCGACAAAGGAAAACATTTTATCGCATAGTACTTTTGATAGTTTAGGAGTTGAGTCATTAATCTTCATGGTGAATTAATAACAATGATTTTCCACTTTGAAACAGTATAATTTTGACTACATTAATTACATTTTGATTGTACAAGTTATGCGGACGGCGATGACGGAATGACTGGTGGCGCGCGGGGCGCGTAACAACTCTATTCACAGTAATGCCACGGCTTCTTCACTCGCTCAAGGCTACGCGATAAATGCCTACCGCTAAGTGTGCCGACGTCGGCGCAAGCGCTCATACAAGTCTTTGATTTATGAGCATTCGGTTCGTCATAACTGCACACGGTGGGCAACGTTAATGTTACCTCTTTGAGCGCGTGCTTAGGTTCTTTTTTCCCCGCCTTGAGTGACTGAACTGAACAAATGACTTTTCTAAATTGGTTCCTTTTCTGGGTGTTCTGGGAATTTTATTGCTCTCGTACGTGTAGTATATCAGCATGGTATAGGAGCAGCCACATATGTTTTTACATTCCTTTTGAGTACACTGACCCTCTCATATATGGAAAGTACACTATAACCTGTGCGCGCATACGAACCTTATAAGTTCGGGTTCTTACCCCAGATCAGCCAGTGTACAGTGTTGTAACAGTCCTCTGTACTTGACTTCATCCGGTTCTCGAGAAGCTAGCGCCTCGGGTAAGCCACTCCGGGTGTACGTACAGTATCCTCACTATTTTCCAGATAGGTACCGGAGCTGTAGGCACGCTTACTTCTCGTTGCGAATTGCACAACTAACGATTGCCACCGCTAGGCCGTCGACTCTGAGTACACTACCAAATCTCCTCATTGGGTGGCAGAGCTGTAAGGCAAGCTCACTTCCCGACACCGAAACACGATGTCTCTCCAGTTCCCAATAAACTAATCGGCTGGAGGGATCGGAAGATATTACTTACTTTAGCTTATTAAGTACTTGTGGTATAGGTTACTTCCTAATTTGAGACCAGGCAATAGTGTGGTAGTCTGATACATAAATGAAAAAAATAAACTGGTGTCCCACTAGGCCATCCCGTTTTCTTATAAAAGTTAAAAATAAATCGTTATTTCTTTTTAAATAAAAAAACAACATTATTTAAAGGTCTTTTGAAACTCTAATAATATGCCGGACGTATCGTCGACTTGGAATCGCGAAATCTGCATTTAAACAACAAGTCCTTTTTGTCACCAAAATCCGTGATCTATCTTAATTTTATCAACGCAATTTGGTGGAACGCGTTATGTTTTTTTTAACTGAGTAAATTAGAATAAAAAGCAGATTCAGGATGACTTTGCGTTTTTAATATCGTAAATAAGCTCGTGTGAAACACAAAAGCAGCGATAGCCCTATTGTTTGACTTACCTCTCAAACAGACGGTCGTGGGTTCGAACCTGGACTTGCACAGGGCCAAGAGCACATCAAGCTTGACACTTAAGACTTAAATCCAACTCTATGCCGCTTACGATAAGAACAGTCTAAAGGACAAAGTGTCAAGCTTGATGTGCTCTTGACTGTACCTCGTGAGTTTTTGGAATTTATGTGCGAAATTTAATTTGAATTTCACTATGAAGTCTACACACATCTACAAAGTAATTTCGTGATGTGTGTGAGTTCCAATCCGTAATAGGTCAACGTGGAAACTACAGCCCAAGCCCCCTTATTGTGAGAGAAGGCCCGTGCCTAATAAAGGATATTTATACAGGCTGATTATTATGATTTAACTATTTGGTTACAAAAACAAAGATGAACAGGACTGATACTCAACCAACTTAAAAGACGAATGCAGCGAATGAAGCTTCATACTTGACATTGTCGATTGTGACGGACGGAGAGAGTCGACACCCTGATATGAACTATATCGCGAAAGTGGCACTATATTTTTGCGTCTTAAATCGCTTTTGATCAGGTCACTAGTAGCTGCCATGTTGAACTGTACTGTTGAACAAAAATGTGAAAGGGTTGTAACTCTAACAAACCGTGACCAGGTTCACGGCAGTAAAACAGAAAACTTCACACCCACAAATTTATGTTGGAAATAAATAAAAAATACATTGTCTTTTTAAAAAAACAACTCGATTTTGTCAACAAGTCATTAGTGTCAACACGTGTTGATCATTAGTCAATTGTTAGTAGTAACATGTGCTTAATAGTCGATCATTAGTCGATATAGATGTTCACTCCCACGAAGCCACCTGGTTGTTTGCTATTTGCTATAAAAGGCCAATGCTTTCGACAGATGAGACGTTGTTCGGCTGTAGACACGGCAAGTTGGTTGCTCTGAACCGTCGAAACCGTATTTACAACGATACCTGAAGGTATCGTTGTAAATAACTAATTAATTACCTATTTTTACCGTTATTGAAATTTTATGCTATCGTTGCTAATTGTTATTATTATGCTGCAACGCCTCTATGTATCTCAAAGAAAAGGTAACAAAAGACGGCCCAAAATGGCCGAGTTATATTGGGTTACACACAGTGTTACTGCGCGTGCAAAACCGCGGAAGAGCAATTGATAAATACCGCGTAACGGCAAACGGTACAAAATTTAAATATCGCGCCGACAGGTCCTTAACGCTAACTCACCTAAGCTAGATCTCACAGAATTTGAATTAGCCTCTAAGAAACCTCATTTTTGCCATCGAAATAATACCGCGAAACAGTAGCATTGCTGAAATTGGCCGCAAATCCGCGTATTTACCAAATTAATGAAGAAGTTATAACACGATCTTTGCACGAAACCTACGACTAGGAGAACTAAGAGATCAAATTCATCACGACGAAGTAATGTTAAAATTTATTATTTCAAAGTTATTAAAAGGTAAATAAATGGAAACAGTCGGGCATCACAGAGTTCTAAGTACTATAATAGAGTCCGCGCCTCTACCATTTATAATAGAGTCCGCGCCTCCACCATTTTATAATAGAGGTTATAATCGTGTGTGTGAGCGCCTCCACCATTTATAATAGAGGGCTGTAGCTCAGACGCATTGCGAGAGGTACTTTTAATAATATAAAACCGGGATCATTTTAAAACTTTGGTTTATTTTACCAATTTACATGTTTAGGGTTACAAATCAATAATCTTACTATTTATGTCAAGATCTTCTATTTTCTTAACATTCTTTTTCAAAGCATTCTAATTATGAATCTCACTCAGCCAGTGATTCTACTCATAGAGTACAGCCTAGTCTACATCCCTCTTCCTCTCAGCTGAAGGGGTGAATATCCCTAGCTGGTAGTCTACCTATGATAGGCAACATACATAGTGATCAGCCTTTACTACAGGCTAGCCACACACTGCTCGGAAGCTATCAACTTACCAACAGGTAACCACCGAGGAGGCTATGGCTTTGGTCTGCCAAAAACCTATCTAAAAGGACAGACCATGATCACATCCTAAACAAACAAATAAAAATATAATTACTCGTTAGCTATCCTAGCTAATTAGAGAACCTGACTAAACTCTAACACTTTATTTCATCGACCCTAAACTGGCTGAACGACCCTATCAAACTTCTAAACATTGCTACAAAACTATTTCCCTAAACTCCCTAAACCTAAGCTATCTCCAACGTGCATGCTGCCACAACGACGACACAGGCTTGAACATCCATCGGACGATCACTGGGTTACATCACTATTGATCTCCCAGCTGCCTTAGTCCTCATTTTGCAGCTATCACGTTCCATCAGCTTCACTTACTATCTTTAACCAAACAAAAACCAACCCACATATAACGCTAACAACATATTCTAACTACATATATGGGATGAGAGTATACCACATGAAGAATTTCTAATAATTAAATAAATATATTTTCCCCGAATCCAGACAGTTGTTGTTCATCTTGAGGAGTGAGCACGAACTATGCACATATACTGGATAATATATCTATCAAATTAAAAAAAGGGAAAAAGAAAAATTAAGTTAAATCTTTCTACGATATTCCATCATCATCCTCCCGTCATTCCAAGTCTGCATTGCCGGAAAATATTAATTTTTCTCCAAATATTTCTCATAACGTCAATGTGGTTCCACATGAAAAGTAAACACAAACGATTAGTTAACCTGATAGAAAACAAGAAAACATTAAATTATCTCCTAAAGAACTCTTTCATCCTATTCACATGGACTAGATCCTGCCTACACAATCTATTCCTATTTATACTTAATCTGCACATAATACAATTAATCCTACTCAACCAATTCACTACCCTAAGCTTCGCGTAACATACCTCTTAGATAAAGCAACTCTGTTTTTCTTGTCAAACATTCGCTTTTGCTTTAATTGTAAACCATCTACATATTCTTCACGAGAACTCATCGAAGCTGCTCGTTTTACGTAGTCTCTTCGCAAATTCGCCACATTACTTACGCGAACACGATTAGAAATGTCGCTTTCCGAATTGTATTTTATATATATTTTCGGCAAAGCATTTTTATAATTATTTATATCTAAATCCCGTTTTTGACGCAATTGAGACGTCTTGTCACTCACGTCAACATTACTTATCATCTCTGGCAAAACCGAGAAGCTATCTAAACTTTTTGATAT
>NW_020653856.1:2480996-2495386 GCF_003589595.1 Hyposmocoma kahamanoa
TCTCACTCAGCCAGTGATTCTACTCATAGAGTACAGCCTAGTCTACAGTACCTCTTTTTGACGTATGCGAACTGGCGACATAGTGTAGCCAGCCTGAGGTAAAGTAGGTGGTAGATTCCCTGTGGCATCCAAACGCGAACTCTCTGCAAAGAGTGAGGCAATAAGATTCGCCTTCTCTTCCGCAGTATGAACCAGCGAGCCACCCGGCCTCAGCAGAGGTGGCAAAGATGAGCGACAAAAGTTAGATTCGACCGCTTTGGCTAAAGACCAAAAGGATTTGCTGCCTGCTGGATAAGAGGCAAGCTTGGCCCCTGTGCGGCGCACATGGTCGAACTTAGCCCAACGTAACATACTTTTGCACTTCTTGGCGGCATTATTAAAAGTTTTCTTCAAATTCGGAGTACTCGGAGCTTTGTGTAGTCGAGCATGTGCTCAAGCTTGGTTCGCGGACTGTCTACGTGTTTCAGCACAATTACAATCGGCGTAAAACCATGGACGAGCTTGGGTTCCATTAGGCACATCAGAGTATGGTATGTCCAATGCCATGCCCAAACTCAAAATCTCGACTACAGCATCGGCACAGCTCGACGAGTCTCCTGAAATAAAGCACGCCTGCCAGAGGTATGACGCAAAGTCATGTACGTCAGCTGTGTATTATAGTCTTAGACTATGAAAATTATTTTTTTCCATCCTCTAAGATTATAGTGGGTAATATCATAATAAAAAAATAGGGTGGCGTGGCTACAGAGCAAGACTCTTTAAATTATATTTGTGCAAGACATTTAACAAGATTAAGCTGCTGTGATTTTCAGAGAACTTATGAGACTGTTTTTCTTTGTTATTCTTAATTGCACATATTTTCAAACCACAAAATTCAATAACATTTTAATCCCGAGAACTTACCTTCTTTTTGACTTACTTATAAAAAGATTTCTATACAATTTGACTACGAACAATAACAAATTATTGTTTATCTGATATTACTTTTTTGGTCTAAGAAGGTGTTTGTTTTAGAACCTTTTTTGTTAATTTATTATTATTATGATCCTGTATTGTCCCAGAGAAGGGCAAAAGCCTCCTTGCTTTTTGTCACTTTTGCTCTTTAGTCGTAATAAAATCAAACCTTTAATAAAATGTTTCATTTCAATCCCGCGCCCCTACTAACAGTATACTACTTTTTCTGTAATTTGTTAGTACAAAACCGCGTTAGTGAAATTATCCGGAATCTAAACAAGTTATGGGTAAACTTACGTTATTTTTCTACAAAGTGAATCGCAAAGAACTAGCTACAAAGTTCAGTCGGTAAAATATAGCTCAATAGCTAAGATATTAAGTTTTTTATTCCTCCTGTAAAATCGTGAAAACGCTGTTACGCGGTATTTACAAAGTGCTCTTTAGAGGTATTACACGCGCAGCAACGTACGTATTCACAGGTACATGAAACATAGGTTCATAGGTACATGAAAAAGGTTGTAGTGGTTATAAACTTTCTAAGATAGGCGCATGATTTAGATTAGTAATGATTATAAACTTAGTAAAGGAGTCAAAATTAGACGCGGTTGAATTTAAATAGCTCCGTACGCTGCCATGATCGAGCAGGTAGCGAGGTGGAACGAAACAAAATCAGAATGCGAGGCAAAAGAATTATGGAACAGTTAAAAATTTAAATTTAAATAAGAGTGGTCAGGAACCGGAGAAAGGCGATAAAAAGGGATGACGATGTAAGGAGGTCACACCGACACAAGTGTATCAAACAAATTTCAATTTACGAGCCCTCAATACAAAACAGTGTAGAAGTGCAGAAGAATTTTAAAAATATCGGGGACAGTTAGAGCGTCCAATGAAATAGCATAGCAGAAGGTGAATAAGAAATTAAGTATTGTTAAAAAAGCAAACTACAGTACTTTGGTCATATAATGCATAATGGTAAATACGACCTACTCCGACTAATTATACGAGGAAAGATACAGGGAAAGCGACCACCTGGAACAAGGTGTATTTCGTGGTTTAAGCACAAGATTCTTGTTCCGTGCAGCTTTGTCTAAAATACAGATAGCCCCTTATTTTTAGCCGACCTCTAGTAGGAGATGGTACGACGAAGAAGTCTGCAAACAGTGGTAAAGTTGCGAGTACCTAAAAATTTAAGGAGTATGGAACAATTGAACTTTCTATTTTTCCTGATATTTTGAAAAGGATGCTCGCTCCTTAGTCACAGGTGACTGACCAGCGGCAGATGACAGATTTAAAAACAGACATAATCTGTCTACCCTCTTTCGCCGTCGACGACCATTCTCATCTGGATTTCATGCGTCTTTTTAATGATTTCAAGTCACAGGACGAACAAGTCGTGTATTCGATGGTAAGCGACATCCCTACCCATAACAGTCGTAATGTCACTCAGAGCTATAAATCGCAGACTTGAGGGGCGCTGCCGTCAATGCGCCCCCGTCATGTTGTGACACAAAGGCAATAAGTTCCATGTACAGTCAACAGCACATCAAGCTGTACACTTTCAAGGTCAAGGTTTGTCAAATTGTAACCTGTGTATCACAAAGAAATAAATGATTTGCTTTGATGATTTGATTTGTAGCTTGATGTGCTGCCGTCTGTGCCTGTAGTTTAGCTCTAATTGCTTTTTGGTGACAAAAATAAATACAGAACTTCACTGGATTATTAGAGCATTGTTCCAAAACTTCAGATATACTCGAAAGTAAAAATCCAGGCAAATAAAAAGGCCTCATCAAAATCACTTTATCACTCAAAGTGTGTCTCAAATTCAAAAGGAGGTTATAACCATTACAAGGGCTCGTTTTATTATGGCATAAAGTCTGGTATATTCATTGTGAGATAAGCATCGGGTTCTGTACAAAGTAACTTGAACCGAATTTCCAGCATAACCTGACTTTCGAGGTCATTTAGCGAAACCAGGTTTAACAGGACTTGTTTATATTGGTAGCACTCGTATACAGGGTATAATCGTTAAGTGTGCCCAGACGATTATTCCATAAATATAAGAGATCAAATAGCTTTAATCTGATATCGAACCTACGGTACCTAATGAATAAGCCGACATCAATAAGTTCTTAAAAATAAAACTATAAATATTTTTCGCGTGTTTACGCGTATTCCGTTCAATCAATTGATTTAGAGCGAGCGAAAGGAGGTTTCCATCACTAACTAGCTTTGACATCTGTGACGTCATAGCGGGTACAGAAAATGTGGCACACTTATTCTTCATACAAATTGCTGTACTTGCGGCGTCTACCTAGACATATTATGTCTCTGA
This sequence comes from Hyposmocoma kahamanoa, assembly GCF_003589595.1. Classification (NCBI taxonomy): domain Eukaryota; kingdom Metazoa; phylum Arthropoda; class Insecta; order Lepidoptera; family Cosmopterigidae; genus Hyposmocoma; species Hyposmocoma kahamanoa. The sequence goes on from NW_020653856.1 coordinate 2,484,283, forward strand.
GGAAAACTCAAGCCTCTCTACGAATGTCATATTAAATGTATGGGAGCGTTTAATGTTAAAATTTTGGATATTTCTAGTTTTATTCTAAAAAAGTTAAGAAAATTGATGTCAGCTTATTTATCACGTAACGTACTTTTGATATCAGTTTAAAGCTTTTTGATATCTTAGTAAAATATCTTTTTGATATTTTATTTAGTACTGCCTTAACCTAACCTAACTTGCCTATTTCTGTAGTCAAGCAAAAATGTCAGCATTACTGCATTCCAGTTTTGAAGGATAAGGGTGCTGATGAAATTACAGGCACATGGGACTTTTGGACTTGGATATCGTTCTCGAATCGAAGAGCGGTTTCCGAGCTATTCAGAACATTCGGCTTAAAAGTTCGATTGAACAAAATCCAGACTTTATTTAAAATAATAAGGATTTCCATATTACATTCTAGCTTTGTAAACAATAGGACGTTCGGTAACTTTCATTCGATGACTGTGTTCTGAGTAACTTTTGTAGCCTTAGCCGGTCGAGAAGTTCGAGTAATACGGGAGTGACGTCATTTCGGTTCGGTTTCGAAGACGACAGTTTGACGTTCGATTCGGGTGTCGCGTGTAAAAATGAAAAGAAATCGTACGATATCAAATCGAATCGATCGACAACTGAGATATCGTAAGGTTTTGAACCGACCCCCTGTTCCGCCACTGCCACTTAAGCGAAGGCCATATCCAGTACTGGTAGAGAGCTTCTTGTGACAGAGTTCGTTCGGGAAGTATTGCTACCTTACCTATTTCTCCAGCAAGGCACTATAGGTTTTTTAGAGTGTTTGTTCCACAGCTTGTACATGTATAAGGTCTCGCAATATGTTTTGAAGAGGATTGATTATACACGAAAATTATCTTCAGTTTTAAAGCAGGTTGTAGCTTTAGTAGCAGTAGAGTTCCTTGTGAAGGAGTTCGTCCACGGAAGTACTGCCACTTTACCTATTTCTGCCGCCAAGCAGTAATGCCAGCATTACTGTGTTCCAGTTTTGAAGGGTAAGAATGCTGGTGAAATTATAGGCACATGAGACTTGTCAATTCATATCTCAGGATGACGGGCGCAGTGGCAGTGCCCCTCAGATCCTACTTACCTATTTAAATTCAAATTAGGTCGCAAGTGGAGAAAGCCTAAGTAGCGTTAACTAGAAAAATGTTCTCTAAATTATACCATCATTGGCTGCCTAGCAACATTTTGTTTATAAATATTAAACATTCAGAAGTAGTTAGAGCTCCTTGGGACAGAGTTCGTCCAGAGAAGTACTGCCACCTTACCAATTTCTGCCGCATTCCGGTTTTGAAGGGACTTGATGTCTCAATTTTGATGAGCGCAGCGGCAGTACCTCTCAGATCTTTTGCGATTTAAAGTTCTGAGTGGCACTGCAACTGTTATGGACCGGCGCATAGCTTACCATCAGGTGCACGACTTGTTCGTCCCGTCACTTGATATTATAAAAAAAAAACAAAAAGTCCCGTCTTGTCGATGCTCGTTCGTTTATAAAAGCATTGACAATAAACTTTTTTCTTATTTTCAAATGGCAACCCTGCCAACGACCATCATATCAGTAGACTAATTAAACTGAACGTATTCAAACGACACCAGAGTCACCCCCTCTGCGACCTTACCAGTTTGTGCTGTCAAATTGACATGACATTGTAGATAAAGAAACGTGCTCGAGACTAGTTAATGTGACTCGTAGATAGTCTAGTAAATCATTTATCTAATGATTAGAAAACAACACGTAATAATATTGTTATACTATATTTGAAGTTATAACTGACTTCGACATATATATGACTCATCCGAAGAACAGAGTCCGATGTGATTATACAGCGAAAAGAGGATAAATACATAATCTCGTTATTTAAACTAAAGTCTATCTGTAGGTGTATTCAGACTTTGTATATGTTATTTCGTTTCGGAAATATAACCGCTCATGCGATGTGCTCCTCCTACTGCAAAATGGCGGCTATTTGGTTTCGCAAATTAGAAAAGCATTCAGTTTAAATACAAGTTTTTATAAATAACAATTATTATTCTGCATTGCAAAATAAATACCCTCCGTACTACCAATAAAAACATCTCAAATAAAATGCAGTAATACACCGCAAATCCTGCACTTAAAAAGCACTAATGAAATTTTTGGTGTACTTGGATAAATATGATAATATTCCGTTTGAGTGGTTCTAACATTTTCCATGAAATTACTCCTAAAAAGTATAGTTTATAAACATTTATATTCAGGGTAAACTTAAAAAACGATACTTACGGTATGTTTTCAATAAATAAACACCGAAATCACCAGCCCAAACAATAACACTCACGATTGCCGTGACGTATTTTAGGAGTTGTTTATTTTTTTAAATGACAGACCCAGGCATTAAAAACTTTATGGTTTGCTAGAGTAGTTACCGAAATAGCAATTAATATTAGTTCTTTTACCTGTTATAACTTCGATATCCGATAAATCGGTATAAAATCATCACCGGCACCTCTAGGTGTGGTATGCGTCTACGGCTGCATGTATCGCGTGAGCGGTTATAATCGAACAGCAATGGTTCTGATATCAACAGCGAAGAACAACGATAGAAATGTACAGTGTCCTGAGAATAAGCAGTCTTGCAAATAGATCTTTCTACGGATGAGTCTTACGTTAAATAACAAAGTCGTAAGCATGAGAGATAATGTTATAATAACAAATTTTACTTATTTCTCACTACGATACAACGTATTAAACATAATGCAAGTGCTATATTATATAGATAGTGTGGGAGCTAACGCCCAAACTAAGCTTAAGGTATGTATCTCAGGACATGGGAATAATATTCTCAACAACATTTGTTAAATTACTAAATCTCTAAAACGCTGAAACAGTCAAATAAACCGTTTATCAAATTTAAGACAATTAAAAATGTCAGTAGAGTTAGCTTTTTCTTTTTACGTCTGTTAACGCGTATGTGTAAAGGTCTATGCGTTTGTACTTCATTCTATTTACAATTAAAGTGTCTACACGAAACAAAATTGGAGCAATCAGTAACTATTCCGTCTCATCATAACCTAGCTTTTGCAACTATTCTTTTACTTTTTATTTAAAGAGGATGTAGTTAATGTCCTATTTATATTATTATAAATGTAAGCCACCAAGAAAGTAAATGAAGCAGCCTGAATACTTCCTTGAAAGATTTTTCTACTGGATTAAACCGTCATTTACTAAAATTTACCGACGGGTAATGAGTAAGTAAGACCAATGAGGAGGTGTTAAGAATAGTGAATGAAAGGAGAAGCTTATTAAAGACAATAGAGAACCGAAGGGGGAAAATGTTTGGTCATCTGATGCGTCATGACAGTTTTCTTAGAAACATAATAGAAGGGAAGATCGAAGGAAATAGAGGCAGAGAAAGACCGAGACGAAGTTTAGATCAGATAAAGGAAAAAGTTAATATCGTGTCGTATCAGGAAATCAAGGCTAAAGCGCTAAATAGATACGACTGGAAATTACTCCACCGACAAGAGCCTAACTCTTGAATGAGAAGAAAAGATAATGAGTAAGTGACGTATAATGGTAATAGAGATAATGAAAATACTAAAAATGCTAATAAGAATACTTTACGAAAAGATTTGTAATAATGTTGCGAGACATAGTGACGTTAGATGGAGTAAAGCAACAACGAAATGGTTACCAAGAAATGGTTACAAAAACGTGAGACGTCCTGCAGTGAGATGGGTAGACGACATCATCAAGTCGCAGGCCGTACATATTAACATAACATTGGGTGAAATCGAGAAGTGAATGATGATGATGAACCTAAAACTATGTTTGTTATATGGAGAATAATTAAAATAAAAACAAAAAGCTTAAGCATAGTATAACAATGCAAGTAGAGTAACTCCATGCAAGCGAAGTAGCGTGGTTTGAAAGCGTACACGCCCGTCATGCGCCGTAAAAGGACGCACACATGCATAACCTCACACGGCACTCGCGTGGCACAGCGCGTGTCGTCACACGTGCAATTCATATAGAACTGAAGCGATCTCTTGGTATTTAAAAATTATATGAAATAGAATGGACGTGTTTATGGTTGTTTAAACAAGAGTGCCTCAATTCAAAATTATTCAGCATTTAATTTCTATTTCATAATCATACTCCCATAATCGAACAACAGTCCGCGACGCTGGTATAAAAACATTAACACATGTTAGTGACCACATGGTCACTACATTTGACAAAGGTTATTTTAATAAAGCGCAATGACACTATGATGAACACCTTAATTTTCTCAAATTATATTTACATCCAAAATAATAATGTGACAACCCTACACTCGAACAGACGGGAGTGAACTATTTGACTTATTTGTACTATGCTTTTCGACAGAAAACATTCATTAGATATATTTTATATACATATGACGTCTGTGTTGAGGAGCGTCCTCCAGGGATTCGTAGCGGGTGATATCCTCCATTATCAATTCGCTCATTCGGCAATTCAACCGTGGATTGCAATGAATTCGCCTGTTCATTTTTCACATTCATTAGGGCAGTTCGAATTTTTGAATAGAAAGATATTGAGGAGATTGGACGTGATGGAGACATAAATATTGTTCTGTGAGACCCTTTACATGAAATATCTAAGAAGATTTATACTTACGTAACCTATTGCGTTACCCAAAAATACCCCTAACTGACATCGCATAATCGTGGACTAATAACTCTAGAGGTCCATACAGATCGTAATTCTGAAAACGGTCACAAATCCTTCTTATATCTAGAAGGCGCTGGTCAATAGCCTGAAAGTGGTTTATATCATGTAAATGGCCATGGATATCAACTAGTTCCTCTTTGATATATAATTTTTTTTTCTTTAGATATTATTAAAATATTATTTACTTACTTCGCTAGCTCAGCGACCCGAAGTGAATCTTGGCCTCCAATACCAAAGTACACCATTACTGTCGGCCTTGTGCCAATTTCAACTATTCGGACATATTCAGTTCCTGTAGGTCTTTGTCGATTTCATCCTTCCAGCGATATCTTGGACGGCCCACTGGACGATGACCCGTAAGTTGCCCCAAATACGCTCATTAGGCAGCTCGATCCTCTCCCATTCTTTCGTCGAATCAAGAAATCGAGCTAATTTTATTTCCACGACTTTATATTCAAACATTGATCAAGAGCTAAAATTATTTGCTGAACTTTGACAATAGATGGCATCGTATGTTTATATACGTAACGCTTCCTAATATAGTTAGATGGCGCTAATCCTAATTCATGATATCAAGTGACGGGACGAACAGTCCTGCGCCTGATGGTAAGCGACATGCCTGTATCCATAACAGTTGCAGTGCCACTCAGAGCATTAAAACACAAAGATCTTCACCGGATGAGCTCGTTCACAAGGAATTCTACTGCTACAAAAATCTGTGCAATAAGCGCCATCTAGTTGATTTGTTTGTTATCACTGTAAATTAGAGTATTAACTTTGATAAATTGCAGGTTGTTAATGTAAAATAAATTATTTACAAAAATAGTGGCGACATCTGTTGTACCAATAGGTACTAAAATATCTGACTATGCTCTTTAGCGTGTCTTGTACCACGAATAGTAATTCTCTTGAGCTATTATAGCCTAATGGTTTGACCTACTGCCCTCAAACAGAGCCAGCGTGGCGGACTACGGCCTAAACCCTCGTCTCAAAGGACACCCGTGCCCAGCAGTGGGACGTATAAATGGGTTGATGGTGGTGAGTTATTAGTCCATGGTATAGTATAGTTTTAAAGGCCTTATAAAATATCAAGAACAAAGTAACACTAAGTAGACAAATTAGATTCGTAATGGATTTTAAAATGAACGTAGGCGGAGTAACAGAGGATAGCCCCACAGTACTTTCAATGCCGTTACTGGCAATGTGCGCTCGCTTGTAAATCATTCGACCACATCAGATGACTTTGATTAAACCGAATACATTCAAACCACAATAGTTCCTCTCTGCTACGTCATCCAGTTTAAAACAAACTGGCCATGATTGAGACTGTTGTCAAATGTAACTCATAAACAAGAAAATAAGGTATAATAACATTGACTTACAAATAAATGGACGACTGATCTAATACAAAAACCAGGAAAAAAATGTCCCAAGTCAACCTATTTAAATAGTGACATGTAAAGGAATATGAAAAAGCCAAAACGTTGAATTTAAATTGTAATGTCATCGCAGTACTGTCTAATTTTGCTTGCTTCGCTGTCAGTCGAACAAACGAAGACTAAAGCGTGAATGACGCTCTGTATACGATTTTAACGCCCTATAAGTTCGGACACTTTTTAGCGCGGACCCGACGTCCATATAATTGTAAGTCAGTCAGTCAATTGTAACTAGTTATGTATAATAAGGCGTAATTTTAACTATATTTTCACATATATAAACAGACGCATACAAATTATGTCAACAAAAATTTATGTGAGAATTCGCCATTGTTCTTTATAATACGTGTAACGGCTTCATTACTCCACAAAGTCTGAGGATATTGTTGAGTATAGACGGATGAGAGCAGGGGAATTTTAATTCAGTGGTGAGAGTACCAACTGAACATCTGTCGACCTTCATGAAGAAGGAGTTTTGGCCAAAGGGTGTCAAGTACCGATGTTTCCAAGGCCAGTTACCGGGCACCCACGTTGCGTCACACGTCGCATACAATACGTGTAAATAATTTAGTAATTAGTGTGTTATTGTATTGTTATTTATGTTAGTCTTTAAGATATATATTTATGAGTCTTTATAACCTGAATATCAATAAATAAATAAAAACAAATAACGTAAAACGACATAACTATGTTACATGTGCTATATCAATTCATATAACTCGAATAAGGTAAATATTTACCGATAGAAAATGTACATTAAGCGACAAAACGCGCTACCCGGGTCCATTTAGGAGCTTTCTCAAACTATTGTCCGAACACAATAATCGCGAACGGTTATGATGATTTATAAAAAATCCGGTTCGTTCTCAACTTGGGAGTTATAAATGATTGGAGATTCTTTTATTCAATACTAGAATCGATATTTTAATTACAGCTACCTTACCTATTTCTGCCGCCAACTATATATAACTGCGTTTCGGTTTTGAAGGGTAAACGCTAGTGAAATTACAGACATTAAAACTTCGAGTGGCACTGCAACTGTTATGGACGGGCGTGTCGCTTACCACCAGGAGCACAACTTGTTCGTCCTGTCACTCGATATCATAAAAAATATTAAAAAATGAACACACACAGACAAAGTCTTGAAACTTTGTAATGTACAAAACAATAAATCGTATTCTGTAACATTACATTTGAAGTGACAACTGTCTCCGACATATATATTGTATTAGGATATACAAATGGAAGTAAAATATGAAATTACACGAAAAAGAGCAAATAAAATTTACACGCGGAATCCGAGTAACAAGATCGGATAAAGACATTACAGTGAAACGTAAAAGGGAGTCATCAATTGGAGCGCGCAATCGCTTCACGTTCCAGTTCACGCTCCAAGTACTGACAACCTAATGTGTCATGTTGTTATTTTAAATATCGGTAAAAGTTTATAGACAAAATACAAGGCATAAAAAAAAGCCAAAAGCTATGAATAAGCGTTGCTACGTTGTCTTCTTCTTCTTTCTTTTTTTTTGCCGTTCATGTATATCGGTGTAGGCCTCCTTCAATTTCTGCCACTTCTCTCGGCTTTGTGTATCCTATTCAACCCCGCCACTTTCTTTATGTGATCCTTCCAACGCATCTGCGGTCACCCTCTGGGGCGTCTTTCTCCCAAAGGTCGCCATTAGAGGACCGCCTTACACCAGGAGCCATCCTAGGGCCGGTAGCGGAAGAATGTCTTAGAGATTAACGGCAGCGCCCATAATCCTAGTTTGCTGGATCACTGCTCATTTATCCAAACGCCTTAGGCAAGATGAGTTATTAAGGCTTGCGATACCGCATTGCTCGTGTTGCATTTGGTACGTTGAAACCATAGCGTTACGACCGCGACGTTGCAACGGAATTAGCAGTGCCCGTGTTAACCTGAGATTAACCCGCGCTCTGTAGAAGACCTTTTGAAAATCTATTATATGCCTCGTTGACTTACAATTATATGGACGTCGGGTCCGCGCTAAAAAGTGTCCGAACTTATAGGGCGTTAAAAACGTATACAGAGCGTCATTCACGCTTTAATCTTCGTTTGTTCGACTGACAGCGAAGCAAGCAAAATTAGACAGTACTGCGATGACATTACAATTTAAATTCAACGTTTTAGCTTTTTCATATTCCTTGACATGTCACTACGTTTAAATGGGTTGACTTGGGACATTTTTTTCGTAGTTTTTGTATTAGACCCGTCGTCCATTTATTTGTAAGTCAATGATATGCCTTTTAAAATTTTATATCAACTCTTCAAATGGAATAAACTAAGAAGAGAAAAAAAGAAAAAAAAAGAAGATAAATATAGTAACATAAGTATAGAGCTAAGTATAGAGCATCTTCAATATGCTGGTGTCCATCTACCCAGAGTACTTGCCATGCTCTTCACTCTGTGCATTGGCCATACTTATTTACCCGATGACATGTTAAAGACAATTGTAGTCCCAGTACCGAAAAACCGCACGGGAGATGCGTCGGATGTGAATAACTATAGGCCAATCTCGCTGGCAACCATAATATGTAAGGTGTTGGACAGTGTGCTTGATAAGCACCTGGAGAAAAATATACACCTGCACGACGCCCAATTTGGGTTTAGGTCTGGATTATCGACGGAGGCAGCAGTGCTGTGCCTCAAGCATACTGTCCGACACTATACGGATCGTGGGACACCTGTATATGCATGCTTTCTGGACCTGTCCAGGGCGTTCGATCTGGTGTCCTACGATCTGTTATGGAAAAAGCTATATGACCTGTCAGTACCTGGTGCACTGATTGAGATGTTCAAATATTGGTACGGCAACCAGACTAACAGAATTAGGTGGGCTGGCTCGATGTCCGGCCCGTTCAGGCTACAGTGCGGAGTGAGACAGGGAGGGCTGACATCACCAAGGCTTTTCTGTCTTTATATGAATCAGCTGTTCGAAGAGCTAAGTAACACCCGAGCAGGATGCTCAGTCGGAGGCCAGTGTTTTAATAACATTAGCTACGCTGACGATATGGTTTTGCTGAGCCCATCGGTATGTGCCCTTAGGAAGCTGCTAGACACGTGTGAAAGGTACGCGGAGACTCATGGCCTCAGATATAACGCTAGTAAAAGTGAACTTTTGTTATTTAGAGCCGGCACAAAAACATATAATATAATACCACCAGTCGAGTTAGGAGGTGTCACTTTGAAAATTGTAAGAAGTAATATGTTGGTCCGCAGGTTTGCAAAATGCACAACAAGTGTTAAAACTACCTTGTTCAGAGCTTATTTTCAAACTTTCTACACCTGCAGCCTGTGGATCAATTGTACTAAGAAAGCTTATAGCGCACTACGTGTCCTATACAACAATTCGTTCAGGATGCTGATGGGGCTGCCGCGTTACTGTAGTGCGTCAGGGATGTTTGCGGAGGCGCACACGGATGACTTTCATGCCGTCATGCGCAAGCGAGTCGCGTCACTGATGATGCGCGTGCGCGGCGGCGCCAACAGCCTTCTGAGCGCGGTGGCCAATACAAATGACAGCCCTATACTCAGTCATTGGACGAAGTCGCATGAGTCGCAGATTAGGTGTGAGAAGTGAGGGAGAATGTGGTAATTTTCCCCCATTTCTCATGTGAATTTTTATTTTATTTTTATTTTTGTATCTTAATTGTAATTTAATTGTAATTTAATTTTATTTTCTGAATTGAACATGTGAAATCACTAACATAGCTCATAAGGTCATTGTTACTAACACATATGGATGTAAATCTGAAATAAATGTATTATTATTATTATTATTATTATTATAAGGATGAGTGATGAGTGAAACTCTCACAGTTTCTCACAGGTGCTGCTGACATTAAAAAAGCTGATTAAACCAATACAAAGAAGCACAGGTCCAATCTGTAGCTCGTTGGTAAAAGCGGTGACCCCGGTGTGGCAACAGAAGCTGGTTCTAGACCAGTCATTTTTCCTTCGTGTTATTCGATATTTGTATTAATAATGAAAACATATGAAGATGCTCTATAGTAGAACCTTTGCCTGCCCAGTGGGTAAAAACTTAAATATTAAAAATTTTACATAAAAATATTTTTGTATTTCAAAACCCAAAAAAATCACCAAGATGAAACGAACAATAACAATTTTAGTATCGAATAAAAGAAGTGACGGGATGAATAAGTTATGCACCTGTTGATAAGCGACGCGCCTGTCCATAACAGTTGCAGTGTCACTTAAAACTGAACGGCGTTGCCAGTACGCCCGTCACCTTGAGACGTAATTTTACAAGTTCCATGTGTCTGTAATTTCACCTGCACCCTTACTTACCCTTCGAAACCAGGAAACTAGAAATATGATGACGAAAATAGTAAAAAAAATGAAAAAAAAGAGCCAAAAAGACAACATTTAATTATTCATAGACGTATTAAAAGTCAGAACATTCATAAATATTTCATTTCCTCGTTATAAAAACGGAATGTGATAGATATTTTTATGGAGCTCATAGGAATGTAAACTCCGAAAGGACAAAGTAAAGAATTTTTTAATAACATAGAACATTTCAGAACTTTGCACATGTGTTAAAGTTAAATTGAAATAGTTAAGGGGTGTAATTTTTTTATCTGTCGCTTATAACAAATGGGATAAAGTTTAGGTTTATTAAAGACAGAGTGAAACCCGCATGTTGACATTTTCCACGTGTAGTACTTAAGGGCACATGTCCTTCTTTGAATGTATGAATGGACACGCCAGACGCTATACCAACTAAGCCACGGAACGAACCAACGGACCTCACGAATTTTTCTATGTGCTTGCGTCGTGTCTTTGTACTTGGTCTTTCAACGACTTTTTAGTCGTAGCGCCATCTATGAGAAATCTTTGACAGATTTATCACCCAGTTAGTACCTTTACTGCTACCAGTCCTGGCAAGAGATGTCG